>NW_027596186.1:535830-673172 GCF_964194155.1 Cetorhinus maximus | reverse complement strand
TCCCTCTCTTCTCCTCTCTCTCTCTGTCCCTCTCTCTGTCCCTCTCTCTCTCTCTGTATCTCTCTCTCTCTCTGTGTCTGTGTCTCACTCCCTCTCTTCTCCTCTCTCTCTCTGTATCTCTCTCCCTCTCCTCCTCTCTCTCTCTGTGTCTGTGTCTCTCTCTGTGTCTCACTCCCTCTCTCCTCCTCTCTCCCTCTGTCTCTCTCTCTCTCTCTGTCTCTCTCCTCCTCCTCTCTCTCTCTCTGTGTCTCTCTCCCTCTCTCCTCCTCTCTCTCCCTCTCTCCTCCTCTCTCTCCCTCTCACATCTGGAGCTGGTTACTCTCAGACTCCGGAATGTTAAATATTATCTCGCTGCCAAAACGTCGTTTTATTCTCTGGAAGGTTGAGCACAGCCCATAGTTCAGAGCGATGGGCTGTTCCAATCAACACAAACTACCCCCTTACCCCCCTCCTCTGTCCCTCAAACTGCCCCACCCCCCTCCCCTCCCCTACCTCCTCCCTTCTCCCCATGTCTGCTCTCTCTTACTCCTCTCTGCTCCTGACCCCCACTCTCCCTCTCCCCTTGACCCCCACTCTCTCTCTGACCCCCACACTCCCTCTCCCCATCTGACCCCCACTCTCTCTCTGACCCCCACTCTCTCTCTGACCCCCACTCTCCCTCTCCCCATCTGACCCCCACTCTCCCTCTCCCCTTGACCCCCACTCTCCCTCTGACCCCACTCTCCCTCTGACCCCCATTCTCCCTCTCCCCTTGACCCCCACTCTCCCTCTGACCCCCACTCTCCCTCTGACCCCCACTCTCCCTCTTCCCCTCTGACTCTCCCTCCTCCCCTCTGACCCCCACTGTCCCTCATCCCCTATCCTCCTCTGTCCCTCTCCCTCACTTCACCTTTCCCTCTACCCCTGCCCGCTCTCCCCCAGCCCCTCTTCCTCCCTCTCACCCTGCCCTCTCTCTCCCAATCCCCTGTCCCTGTCTGCCTGGCCTCTCCATCAATGTCTGAAGGATTAAAATTGGGATGTGCAAGAGGCCAGAATTGGGAAAGCAACAGAAATCTCAGGGAGTTGTTGGGCCTGGAGGAGGTTACAGAGATAGGGAGGGTTGTAGGGGCTGGAGGAGTTTACAGAAATAGGAAGGGGTATAGGGGCAAGGGGAGGTTACAGAGATAGGGAGGGTTGTAGGGACTGGAGGAAGTTACAGAGATAGGGAGGGTTGTAGGGGCTGGAGGAAGTTACAGAGATAGGGAGGGTTGTAGGGGCTGGAGGAGGTTACAGAGATAGGAAGGGGTATAGGGGCAAGGGGAGGTTACAGAGATAGGGAGGGTTGTCGGGGCTGGAGGAAGTTACAGAGATAGGGAGGGTTGTTTGGGGCTGGAGGAAGTTACAGAGATAGGGAGGGTTGTAGGGGCTGGAGGAAGTTACAGAGATAGGGAGGGTTGTAGGGGCTGGAGGAAGTTACAGAGATAGGGAGGGTTGTAGGGGCTGGAGGAAGTTACAGAGATAGGGAGGGTTGTAGGGGCTGGAGGAAGTTACAGAGATAGGGAGGGTTGTAGGGGCTGGAGGAAGTTACAGAGATAGGGAGGATTTTTTTAGATATATAAAGGGTAAGAGAGAGGCAAAAGTGGACATTGGGCCGCTGGAAAATGACGCTGGAGAAGTAGTAGTGGGGAACAAAGAAATGGCGGAGGAACTGAGTAGGTACTTTGCGTCAGTCTTCACAGTGGAAGACACGAGTAACATCCCCAAAGTTCAAGAGAGTCGGGGGCAAAGGTGAGTATGGTGGCCATTACCAAGGAGAAGGTGCTAGGAAAACTGCAAGGTCTGAAGGTGGATAAATCACCTGGACCAGATGGATTACACCCCAGAGTTCTGAAGGAGATAGCTGAAGAGATAGTGGAGGCGTTAGTGGTGATCTTTCAGGAATCACTGGAGTCAGGGAGGGTCCCAGAGGACTGAAAAATCGCTAATGTAACCCCCCTGTTTAAGAAGGGAGTGAGGCAAAAGACAGGAAATTACAGGCCGATTAGCCTGGTAAGATTTTAGAGTCCATTATTAAGGATGAGATTTCAGAATACTTGGAAGTGCATGGTAAAATCAGGCAAAGTCAGCATGGTTTCATCAAGGGGATGTCATACCTGACAAATCTGTTAGAATTCTTTGAGGAGGTAACGAGTAGCTTAGACAAAGAAGAGCCAATGGATGTTATCTACTTGGACTTCAAGAAGGCCTTTGACAAGGTGCCGCACAGGAGGCTGCTCAGTAAGATAAAAGCCCATGGTGTTAGAGGCAAGGTACTAGCATGGATAGAAGATTGGCTGTCTGGCAGGAGGCAGAGAGTGGGGATAAGGGGGTCTTTCTCAGGATGGCGGCCGGTGACTAGTGGAGTTCCACAGGGGTCAGTGTTGGGACCACAGCTTTTCACTTTATACATTAATGATCTAAATGAAGGAACTGAGGACATCCTGGCTAAGTTTGCAGATGATACAAAGATAGGTGGAGGGACAGGTAGTATTGAGGAGGCGGGGAGGCTGCAGAAGGATTTGGACAGGTTAGGAGAATGGGCAAAGAAGTGGCAGATGGAATACAACATGGGGTAGTGTGAGGTCATGCACTTTGGTAGGAAGAATAGAGGCATAGACTATTTTTTAAATGGGGAGAGAATTCAGAAATCTGGAGTGCAAAGGGACTTGGGAGTCCTAGTCCAGGATTCTCTTAAGGTTAACTTGCAGGTTGAGTCGGTAGTTAGGAAGGCAAATGCAATGTTGGCATTTATTTCGAGAGGACTGGAATATAAAAGCAGGGATGTGGTGCTGAGGCTTTATAAGGCTCTGGTCAGACCACATTTAGAATATTGTGAGCAATTTTGGGCCCCGTATCTCAGGAAGGATGTGCTGGCCCTGGAGAGGGTCCAGAGGAGGTTCACAAGAATGATCCCAGGAATGAAAGGCTTAACATATGAGGAACGTTTGAGGACTCTGGGTCTATACTCGATGGAGTTTAGAAGGATGAGGGGGGATCTGATTGAAACTTACAGAATACTGAAAGGCCTGGACAGAGTTGACGTGGGGAAGACGTTTCCATTAGTAGGAGAGACTAGGACCCGAGGGCACAGCCCCAGAGTAAAGGGAAGACCTTTTAGAACAGAGATGAGGAGAAATTTCTTTAGCCAGAGAGTGGTGAATCTATGGAATTCATTGCCACAGAGGGCTGTGGAGGCCAGGTCATTGAGTGTATTTAAGACTGAGATAGATAGGTTCTTGATTGGTAAGGGGATCAAAGGTTACGGGGAGAAGGTGGGAGAATGGGGTTGAGAAACTTATCAGCCATGATTGAATGGCGGAGCAGACTCGATGGGCCGATTGGCCTAATTTCTGCTCCTATGTCTTATGGTCTTATGGAGGGTTGTAGGGGCTGGAGGAAGTTACAGAGATAGGGAGGGTTGTAGGGGCTGGAGGAAGTTACAGAGATAGGGAGGGTTGTAGGGGCTGGAGGAGGTTACAGGGATAGGGAGGGTTGTAGGGGCTGGAGGAAGTTACAGAGATAGGGAGGGTTGTAGGGGCTGGAGGAGGTTTCAGAGATGGGGAGGGTTGTCGGGGCTGGAAGAGGTTACAGAGATAGGGAGGGTTGTAGGGGCTGGAGGAGGTTATAGAGATAGGGAGGGGTATAGGGGCAAGAGGAGGTTACAGAGATAGGGAGGGTTGAAGGGGCAGGAGGAGGTTACAGAGATAGGGAGAGTTGTAGGGGCTGGAGGAAGTTACAGAGATAGGGAGAGTTGTAGGGGCTGGAGGAGGTTACAGAGATAGGGAGAGTTGTAGGGGCAGGAGGAGGTTGCAGAGATAGGGAGGGGTGTAGGGGCAGGAGGAGGTTACAGAGATAGGGAGGGATGTAGGGGCAGGAGGAGGTTACAGAGATAGGGATGGGTGTAGGGGCTGGAGGAGGTTACAGAGATAGGGAGGGATGTAGGGGCAGGAGGAGGTTACAGAGATAGGGTGGGGTGTAGGGGCAGGAGGAGTTACAGAGATAGGGAGGGGTGTAGGGGCAGGAGGAGGTTACAGAGATAGGGTGGGGTGTAGGGGCTGGAGGAGGTTACAGAGATAGGGAGGGATGTAGGGGCAGGAGGAGGTTACAGAGATAGGGTGGGGTGTAGGGGCAGGAGGAGGTTACAGAGATAGGGTGGGGTGTAGGGGCAGGAGGAGTTACAGGGATAGGGAGGGGTGTAGGGGCAGGAGGAGGTTACAGAGATAGGGATGGGGTGTAGGGGCAGGAGGAGGTTACAGAGATAGGGAGGGGTGTAGGGGCAGGAGGAGGTTACAGAGATAGGGTGGTCATAGAGGGAACCCAATGGAGGAATTTGAAAACAAGGATGAGAATTTAAAAATGAAAGGTGCTGTTCGACCTTCCTATCTCAGTAATTTCTGTCGCCTGTGTCTGATTTTATGTGAGGGCTGAGAAACTCCTTCTGTTGTTGTGAAATGTCCACATGGTACATTTACCAGAAGCTGATTAAACCTTGAGGGTGAGATTGAGAGAGCCTAGGCTCGAATCCCAGAATCACACGCCACTCTTGGCCAACACAACCCTTTCCTGATGAAGAGGGCCCCAGGGATAGTTTGTGGAGCTTTGATCTGTGACCAAGAAGTAGAACATTATCAGGATTGTAAGATCGCTAACCCAGGCAAAGACAGACATCCTGAGAGTCCGATCATTGAAAGATTGGCCCAAGTGGGACTCCCAACGAAGACCATAGAGTGCAGCTCAATGCTTCCTGAGCCACATCTTCACTCTCCCTGTTCCACTCCTTCTCTCCACTGCTCCTGTTATATTGTCTCTTCACAATCCTTGCTTCTTACTGCACAGTCCCTGTTACATCCTCCCTCTCCAATGTCCCTGTTAAACTGTCTCTGCACCATCCCTCTCTGCCCCATTCCTTTCCCTCTCTCCCCACTCCCGTTACATTTCCTCTCTTCAATGTCTCTTTTGCATTCCTTTTTCTCCCCCCACCACCCCCCCACCACCCCCCCACCACCCCCCTGCCCCATCCAGAGGCCATGCCTTGTACATCTCCCCTTCTGCTTCAACCCCCTCATCAACTTCCCAGATACCCCACCCCCACATATTGTTATTCCCATATTCCCCATCCTCATTCACCTGTTGTCTCCCCTTTTCTCAATCCCACTCACCCAACTTCTCCCATACATCTCACCCAAACACCCACTCCCCACATCCCTCAACGCCATCTACACACCCTTTCCCCAAATCTCCCACCCACCTGCCCAATGCATCACTACATCCCCAGCTGCTGTCAGACTTACCATCCCCTACACTTTAAGGATATTCTACCCGTCTTTAATCCCAGGTAAACCAGGTTTTCCAATGTCTATATCTGAGTATTGCTGAAAAAAAGAGACTTTTTTTGTTGAAGCTTTCCTTCATGGACTCATCAGGACAATTTGCAAGAATACCAAACGAAAGGGGAACAACAATTTATACTGTATGAGAAGAGAGTGCAGATTGGTTGGCGAATGGACTCTGGGAGAGATGTTGCCATGGAGAATGCATCAGTTGATGATGCATGACAGTGAACTTCCAAGCATTCTTTGAAATTTAAACCAGGCAGCTTGACTCTGATTGGTCAAGGCATTGCCCTGAGGAATCAACCAGTGAATGGCTGCTACTTATTTTGTTTAGCTGAAACAGGCACAATGTGTGTACATATTCTTTCTGTCTGTAAAGAACAGGGCCCCGTGTACTAATATATCTAGCATCCAATACAACAAAGAAATGCCTCTTTTTTTCATCAATACTCAAGTTCTATACTACCAAACGACTATTTGAATGTCTATATCTGTTAGTGTTATGTAGATTCCATTCTCCCCTCTCCCAGCTTGTGTTGCTACACTAGACCCAGGTTCATAGGACCATAAGAAATAGGAATAGGAGTAGGCCATTTGGCCCATCAGGCTTCTCTGCCATTCAATAAGATCAAGATCTGATTGTGGCCTTAACTCCACTTTTGCCTGTGCCCCATAACCCTTGACCAAAAATCTAACTCAACCTTGAATATATTCAATGATCCAGCCTCCACTGCTTACTGGGAAGAGAATTCCAAAAATGATCAAATATCCAAAGGGAGAAGCTCTTCCTATCTCAGTCTTAAACGGGAGACCCCTTATTTTTAAACTGTGTCCCCAGGTCTAGATTCCACCATAAGGGGAAACATCCTCTTAGCATCAAACCTGTCAAGAGCCCCTCAGAATCTTATATGTTTCAATAAGATCACCTCTCAGTCTTCTAAACTCCAATGAGTTCAGGCCCGAATCAGCCTAGTGAACCTTCTTTGGACTGCCTCCAATGCAAGTATATCTTCCCTTAAACAAGGAGACGAAAATTGTTTACAGTACTCCAGGTGCAGTCTCACCAATGCCCTGTATAGTTGTAGCAAGACTTTCCTACTTTTATATTCCATCCCCTTCGCAATAAAGGCCAACATTCTATTCCCCTTCCTAAATACTTGCTGTATCTGCAAGCTAACCTTTTGTGATTTATGTACAAGGACACCCAGATCCCTCTGTGCTGCAGCATTCTGCAGTCTCTCTCCATTTAAATAATATTCTGCTTTTCTATTCTTCCTGCCAAAGTGGACAACCTCCCATTTTCCCACATTCCACTCCACCTGTCAGATTTTTGCCCACTGACCTAACCTGTCTATATCCCTTTGCAGACTCTTTACATCATCTTCACAACTTGTTTCCCCACTATCTTTGCACCATCAGCAAATTTGGCGACACCCGGTTCCTTCAAGTCATTAAAATATAGACCATAAATACTGAGGGACCCGCCCTGATCCCTACGGCACTACACTAGCTACAGTTTGCCATCCTAAAAATGACCCATTTATCCTGGCTGTATTTCCTGTTAGCTGACCAGCCCTCTGTCCATGCTAAGATATCACCCCTAACACCATGAGCTCTTGTCATGTGCAGTAACCTTTTATCGAATACCGTTTGGAAATCCAAATATCCTACACCTATTGGTCCCCTTTCTGCATCCTGCTTGCTACATCCTCCAAGAGCACTAATAAATTTGTCAAACATGATTTCCCGTTCACAAAATCATATTGACTCTGCTTGATTGTATTGTAATTTTCTAAATGTCCTGCTATTACTTCCATAATAATAGAATCTGGCATTTTCCCAATGACAGATATTAGACTAATGGGCCTAGTTTCCTGCTTTCTGTCTCCCTCCTTTCCTGAATAGTGTTGTTAGATTTGCAGGTTTCAAATCTGCTGGAGCCTTTCCAAAACCTAGGGAACTTTGTAAGATTGCAACCAATGCCATCACTATCTCTGCAGCCACGTCTTTTAATTCCCTACAATGCAGGCCATCTGGTCCAGGTGACTTGTCAGCCTTTAGTCCCATTAGTTTTCCTAGTACTTTTTCTCGAGCGATGGTGATTGCTTTAAGTTCACAGAATCTTTACATTGTAGAAGGAGGCCATTTGGCCCATTGAGTCTGTACTGGCTCTCTGAAATAGCATTCTACCTAGGCCCACTCCCTTGCCTTATCCCTGTAACCTTGCACATTCTCTCTTTTCAGGTAGCAATCCAATTCCCTATTGAATACCTCGATCGAACCTGCCTCCACCACCCACTCAGGAAGTTCGTTCCAGATTCCAACTACCCTCTGGGTGAAAAGTTTTTCCTCACATCACATTTACTCCTTTTGCCAATTATTTTGAATCTGTGCCCTCTAGTTCTTGATGTTCTCTTGAGTAGGAACAGTTTCTCACCATTTACCCCTTCCATACCCCTCAGGATCTTGAATACCTCGATCAAGTCTCCTCTCAGCCTTCTTTTCTCCAAGGAAAACAGTCCCAACCTCTCCAGTCTATCCTCATAGTTACAATTCTTTATCGCTGCAATCATTCTTATGAATCTCCTCTGTACTCTCTCCAATTCCGCCACATCCTTCCACAAGTATGGTGCCCAGAACTGGACACAGTGCTCCAGATGTGGCCTAACTAGTGTCTTACCCACTGCTAGTGTTTTACTCTCCACTTCTCCAATATTCTTGGGGTGCTTTTTGTGTCTCCTACTGTGAAGAGATACAAAATACTTGTTCAAAGTCTCTGCCATTTCTTTGTTTCCCATTATTGGAAGAGACAGTGGCATTGTGGTAATATCACTGGACGAGTAATCCAGGGGCCCAGGCTAATGCCCAGGGGGCATGGATTCCAGCTGGTGCAATTTCAATTCAATTAATAAAACCTGGAATTGAAAGTTACTCTCAGTAATGGTGGCCATGAAACTATCATCGATTGTCATAAAAACCCATCTGGTTCAGTAATGTCCTTTAGGGAAGGAAATCTGCCGTCCTTACCTGGTCTGGCAGGACCTCTAGGGTTGTAATCTCAGGATTACTCCCTGTATCACATGCCAGTGAGGCTAGAAATAGGAAGATGGTGCAGCTAAACACGTGGTTGAACAGATGGTGTAGGAGGGAGGGTTTCCGATATCTGGATTATTGGGATCTCTTCCGGGGCAGGTGGGACCTGTACAAGAAGGACGGGTTGCACCTAAACTGGAGGGGCACCAATATCCTGGCTGCGAGGTTTGCTAGTGTCACTTGGGAGGGTTTAAACTAGTATGGCAGGGGGGTGGGAACCAGAGCAATAGGTCAGCAGGTGAAATAAATGACTGGGAACCAGTAAATATGGCCAGTAGGACTAAGAGGAAGAGCAGGCAGGGAGAAATTACTGAACACAGTGGGACTGGGGGTCTGAAATGCATTTGTTTCAATGTGAGAAGTACAACAGGCAAGGCAGATGAGCTTAGAGCTTGGATTAGCATTTGGGACTATGATGTTATTGCTATTACACAGACTTGGTTGAAGGGTGGACAGGATTGGCAGATAAATGTTCCAGGATTTAGATGTTTCAGGCAGGATAGAGAGGGATGTAGAATAGGAAGGGGAGTTGCACTGCTGGTTAAGGGGAATATCACAGCTGTACGACAGGCGGACACCTCGGTGGGCACATGCAGTGAGGCAATATGGGTAGAGCTCCGGAATAGGAAGGGCGCAGTCACAATGTTGGGGGTTTACTATAGGCCTCCCAATTGCCGGTGGGAGATTGAGGAACAGTTATGTAGGCAGATTTTGGAAAGATGTAAGAGTAATAGGGTTGTTGTGGTGGGTGATTTTAACTTTCCCTATATTGACTGAGAATCACTTAGTGCTAGGGGTTTGGATGGTGCAGAATTTGTAAGGTGCATCCAGGAGGGCTTCCTGAGACAATATGTAGATAGTCCACCTAGGGAAGGGGCAATACTGGACCTGGTATTCGGGAATGAACCCGGCCAGGTGGTCGAAGTTTCAATAGGAGAGCATTTCGGGAAAAGTGACCATAATTCAGTAAGTTTCAAGGTACTGGTGGATAAGGATAACAGGAGTCCTCGGGTTAAGGTGCTTAATTGGGGGAAGGCTAATTATAACAATATTAGGCAGGAACTGAGGAATCTAGACTGGAGGCAGATGTTTGAGGGCAAATCAACAACTGACATGTGGGGGGCTTTCAAACGTCAGTTGATAAGAATTCAGGACCGGCATGTTCCTGCTAGGATGAAGGATAAGCATGGAAAGTTTCAGGAACCTTGGATAACGAAGGATATTGTGAGATTAGTCAAAAAGAAAAGGGAAGCATTCGTAAGGGCTAGAAGGCTGGGAACAGATGAAGCCTGTGGAGAATATAAAGAAAGTAGGAAGAAACTTAAGCAAGGAGTCAGGAGGGCTAAAAGGGGTCATGAAAAGTCACTGGCAACCAGGATTAAGGAAAATCCCAAGGCCTTTTATACATATGTAAAAAGCAAGAGGGTAGCCAGGGAAAGGGTAGGCCCACTCAGGGACAGAGGTGGGAATCTGTGTGTGGAGCCAGAAGAAATGGGAGAGATACTAAATGAATACTTTTCATCAGTATTCACCAAAGAGTAGGACTTAGTGGTCGATTTGTCTAGGGAAGAGTGTGTAGATAGCCTGGATCATGTTGAGATCAAAAAAGAGGAGCTGTTCGGCGTCTTGAAGAATATTAAGGTGGATAAGTCCGCATGGCCAGATGGGATCTACCCCAGAGTACTGAGGGAGGCAAGGGAGGCGATTGCTGGGGCCTTGACAGAAATCTTTGTATCCTCAGTGGCTACGGGTAAGGTCCCAGAGGACTGGAGAATGGCCAATGTTGTTCCATTGTTTAAGAAGGGTAGCAGGAATAATCCAGGAAATTACAGGCTGGTGAGGCTTATGTCAGTGGTAGGGAAATTATTGGAGAAGATTCTTCGTGACAGGATTTACTACCATTTGGAAGCAAATGGGCATATTAGTGAGAGGCAGCACGGTTTTGTGAAGGGGAGGTTGTGTCTCACTAACTTGATCGAGTTTTTCGAGGAAGTGACAAAGACGATCGATGATGGAAGGGCAGTGGATGTTATATACATGGGTTTCAGTAAGGCCTTTGACAAGGTCCCTCATGGCAGACTGGTACAGAAGGTAAAGTCGCATGGGATCGGAGATGAGCTGGCAAGATGGATACAGAATTGGCTTGGTCATAGAAGACAGAGGGTAACAGTGGAAGGATGCTTTTCTGAATGGAGAGCTGTGACTAGTGGTGATCCGCAGGGATCAGTGCTGGGACCTTTGCTGTTTGTAGTATACGTAAATGATTTTGGAAGAAAATGTAACTGGGCTAATTAGTAAGTTTGCAGACAACACTAAGGTTGGAGGAGTTGCAGATAGTGAAGAGGATTGTCAAAGGATACAACGGGATATAGATCTGTTGGAGACTTGGGCGGAGAAATGGCAGATGGAGTTTAATCCGGACAAATGCGAAGTAATTCATTTTGGAAGGTCTAATACAGGCAGGAATTATACAGTAAATGGCAGAACCCTTAAGTGCATCGACGGGCAGAGGGATCTGGGTGTACAGGCCCACAGGTCACTGAAAGTGGCAACGCAGGTGGATAAGGTAGTCAGGAAGGCATATGACATGCTTGCCTTCATCGGCAGGGGTATTGAGTATAAAAGCTGGGAAGTCATGCTGCAGCTGTATAGAACCTTGGTTAGGCCACACTTGCAATATTGCGTGCAATTCTGGTCGCCACATTACCAGAAGGATATGGAGGCATTGGAGAGGGTGCAGAGGAGGTTTACCAGGATGCTGCCTTATCTGGAGGTTATTAGCTATGAGGAGAGGTTGGAGAAACTCGGATTGTTCTCACTAGAGTGACGGAGATTGAGGGGCGACTTGATAGAAGTTTACAAAATGATGAGTGGCATGGACAGAGTAGATAGTCAGAAGCTTTTTCCCAGGGTGGAAGAGTCAATTACTAGGGGACATAGATTTAAGGTGAGAGGAGAAAGCATTAGAGGAGATGTGCGGGGCAAGTTTTTTACGCAGAGGGTAGTGAGTGTCTGGAATCCGCTGCCAGAGGAGGTGGTGGAAGCAGGTACGATAGTGGGGTTTAAGAGGCAGCTTGACAAATACATGAATAGGATGGGAATAGAGGGATATGGACCCTGGAAGTGCAAAAAGTTTTAGTTTGATGGGCAACATGATCGGCGCAGGCTTGGAGGGCCAAAGGGCCTGTTCCTGTGCTGTACTTTTCTTTGTTCTTTGTTCTTGTACATACTCCAGACCCACAGCAATGTTAAAAGCAAAATACTGCGGATGCTGGAAATCTGAAACAAAAACAGAAGATGCTGCTCTTCTTCAGAGCAGCTCTAAAGAAGTCAGACAGACTCGAAACGTTAACTCTGTCTCTCTCTCCACAGAGGCTTTCAGACCTGCTGAGTTTTTCCAGCATTTTCAGTTTTTGTTCTACAGCAGTGTGGTTGACTCTGAACTGCCCAATGAACTGGCCGAGCAAACCACTCAATTCAAGGGCAATTAGGGATGGGCAACAAATGCTGGTCTTGCCAACGATGCCCTCATCCCATGATATAAAGAAAAAATAAATAATTCCCCAGTCTCACCCTCTAAGGAACCAATGCCTACTTTATCTACTCTCTTTATATACTTGGGGAAGCTTTTACTGTCTGTTTTTATATTTCTTGCTAGTTTTCTCTCATATTCCAATTTTCTCTTTTTTTTAGTCATTCTTTGCTAGTTTCTAACATTTTTCCCAAACTTCCGGCCTACCAGTGATCTTCACAGCCTTTTAATTTAACTTGTTTGGTTAGCCACAAATGGTGCATCCTTCCCATAGTCTTTCTTTCTCAATGAAACATCTTTGTTGGGAACTTTTAAATATCTGTGACTGCTTCTCTATGGTCTTACTATGCAGTCTACTTACCCAGTCCACTGCAGCCGACTGTGCCATAATACCTCTGTAATTGCCTTTATTCAAGTTAAAGACACTAGTTTTAGGCCCAAGCTTCTCATCATCAAACTGAAAGTAAAATTCTATCGTACTATGATCACTCTTACCCTTCAAATGAATTAATTGATATGGCACCAATTACTTTATCTAGAGCCTGTTCTACATTTCCGCAAGAAAACATACGTTAATCTTAAACTCACTCCAGGTGAGGGCAGGATATACCCGACTTCAACCCTAAAAGTTAATTCTCAGTTGGTTTCATATGGGTTGAGCTATTCACCTGGAAGAGCAGGAGTTTCCTACATCCCTGGGACATACAGCTTCCTTCATTTGCCATGGATGATGCATCCTTCTCATAGAGTCTTTATTTATCAATGGAATATATCTTTGTTGAGAGTTCCGAAATACCTCCTTAAATGTCTTCCACTGCTTCCCTGCCATCTTACCTTTGAACCTATTTTCATAGTTGACTTTGGTCAACTCTGTCTTCATTCCCTTGTAATCACCTTTATTGAAGTTTAAGACATTGGTTCCACTCCCACATTTCTCACCTTCTCTATAACCCTTGTTACACAATCCTTCCCCCCTCCCCAGCCTGGGTCACTGCACTAGGCTCAGGACCCATTTGCCATGGTATACGCTTCCTTATCTCCTGCTCCCTTGAACAAGCCCATTACTCAAGATTAGACAGGAGCCTCCAGCAAAAACAGTTCAGACAACAGACACCTTCCCAGCACAAGGACCTGCAAATCTGGCAATTCAAAACAGATGGGAGCAGTGCAACTCAAGACAAAGCGAAAAACCTGAAAAAGAGTCAACCTTCAACACCAGTTAAACTCAACCCAGGGATTAGGGGCAGAGTTCAGATTCACAGCTGGATACAACCCAGGAACTGGGGGCAGATACAGCCCAAGGATCAGGGACAGATACAGCCTGGGGATTGGGGGCAGATACGGCCTGGGATCAGATATAGCCCGGGAATTAGGGGGCAGATACTGGCAAGGAATCGGGCACAGATACAGCCCAGCGATCAGATAAAACCCGGGAATCAAGGGCAGATACAGCCAAGGGACTGAGCGCAGATATATCTCGAAATTAGGGGCCCATACAGCTTGGGGATCAAGGGTGGATACATCTTGAGAATCATGGGCAGATACAATCCAGGGATCAGGTGCATGCTGGGTTATGGGGTAGTTACAGCACAATGGGCCATTCTCATCTCTGGGTTGTCAAAATAAGTATCCTGGGCCTGAAAGATTTGAGGCTAAAGGTTGGAGGTATGAGGTAGTGTAAGCTGGAGCCAGGCCAGTTGTTGGCTGTTGTTGAAACGTTTTCGGTGAAAGTGATGGAGGGTGGGGTTTCCACTCTGTGGTTGCCTCACATCAGCATCTGAGGGCCAGATGTTGCAGCCAGTCTGTGTTTGAAGAACCATTCATTTCATAATGAAAATCTATCCCCAAGAATCCAGCTCCTATTTCCCCAGAACATTCCATCTGTTCTAAAACCTACAGTGAGCTCTTGTCTCCCCGGAATACTGACCCCATTCTGAACCCTACATCCAGTGACCTTTGCACAGTCACACTGATTTTGGAAAAGTTTGCAATGTAGCCGAATCTTTACACATGACCAGACAGAGTACTTGAGTCTAGTTCTGGAAGACCCACCTTGTGTCCGGATCTGGTCAGACAGAACTGTTCCTTTAAAGTAGCAGACAGGGAAATGTCTATGGGTGTTATTAATATGGACTTTCAAAAGATAAACTCCCTCATAAGAGTCAGTTAGTTAAAGCTGAAGCTCATGCAATTGAAGGCAAATTATTGACTTGGTTAAGAAATTGGCTGAATGGCAGGAGACAGAACATAAGAACATAAGAAATAGGAACAGGAGTAGACCATTCGGCCCCTCGAGCCTGCTCTGCCATTCAATAAGATCACAGCTGATCTGCTTGTGTTCAGATTTCCACATTCCCATCTATCCCCGATAACCTTTGATTCCCTTGCCTAACATGAATCTATCTACCTCTACCTTAAAAATATTCAGTGACCCCGCCTCCACCACCTTCTGAGGCAGAGAGTTCCAAAGTCCACAAACCTCTGAGAGAAAAAAACTTCTCCTCATCTCTGTCCTAAAAGAGCGACCCCTAATTTTAAAACAGTTCCCCCTAGTTCTGGATTCACCCAGGAGAGGAAACATCCTTTCCACATCCACCCTGTCAAGGCCATTCAGGATCTTGTAAACTTCAATCAGATCACCCCTCACTCTTCTAAACTCCAGTGGAAACAAGCCCAGTCTGTCCAACCTTTCCTCATAAGACAACCCACTCATTCCAGGTATTACTCTAGTAAACCTCTTCTGAACCGCCTCCAAAGCATTTACATCCTCCCTTAAAAATAGGGATAATGATTTTGACCCAGTGAGAGTGAAGGAATAATGATATAATTCCAAGTCAGGATGGTGTGTGACTAGGTGGGGAATTATAGCTGCTGCCCTTTTCCTTTTAGATGGTAGTGGTTTGGGTTTGGAAAGTGCTGTCTAAGGAGCCTTGGTTAATTCCTGCAGTAGATGGTACACACTGCTGCTATTGTGCATTGGTGGTGGAGGGAGTGAATGTTTGTGGATGTGGTGCTAATCAACCGGGCTGCTTTGTCCTGGATGGTTTCGAGCTTCTTGAGTGTTGTTGGAGCTGCACTCATCCAGGCAAGTGGGGAGTATCCCATCACATTCCTGACTTGTGCCTTGTAGATGGTGGACAGGCTTTGGGGAGTCAGGAGGTGAGTTACTCACTGCAGGATTCCAGAATCTAACCTGGCCTTATCAGCAACATTCATAGCCCAAGAACAAATAATAAAAAAAATGATTGAGCACAGAAAATAATCAAAAGGTTAATGGAACGCTGGCTTTTATATCTAGAGGACAAGAACAGAAATGGGTATAATTAAGGGGGCATGGCTGAATTATTAAATGAACACTTTGCATGTTCCCCAGGCCATGGTTAAAGAGGAGGTAATTCAGCCTCTTGAAGAGTTTAAAATTGATAAGGGGAGGTATTAGATAAGCTGCCTGTATTTAAAGTTGATAAGGCAACGGGAGTGGATGAGATGCATCCAAGGTACTGAGGGAAGTGAGAGTGGAAATTGTGGAGGCACTAGCCATAATTTTTCAGTCTTCTTTATACTCAGGGGTTGTGCCAGAGGACTGGAGAATTGTAAATGTTACACCCTTGTTCAAAAAAGGGTGTAAGGATAAGCCCAGCAACTACAGGCTAGTTAGTTTAACTGCAGGCAAAAGCAAAATACTGCAGATGCTGGAAATCTGAAATAAAAACAGAAAATGCTGGAAGAACTCAGCAGGTCTGACAGCATCTGTGGAGAGAGAAAAACAGAGTTAATGTTTCGAGTTTGTATGACTCTTCCTCAGAACTAGAGTGGAATAAGAAATGGGATGAAATTTATACTGTTCAAGGGGATGGAGCAGGTGAAGCTGGATAGAAGGTCAGTGATAGGTGGGGGCAAAGGAGAGATTGACAAAGATGTCAAGGACTAAAGGACAAAGGGGGTGTTAATGGTGGTGGGTGAGGACTAAAGGACAAAGGGGGTGTTAATGGTGGTGGGTGAGGACTAAAGGACAAAGGGGGTGGTAATGGTGGTGGGTGAGGACTAAAGGACAAAGGGGGTGTTAATGGTGGTGGGTGAGGACTAAAGGACAAAGGGGGTGGTAATGGTGGTGGGTGAGGACTAAAGGACAAAGGGGGTGGTAATGGTGGCGGGTGAGGACTAAAGGACAAAGGGGGTGTTAATGGTGGTGGGTGAGGGCTAAAGGACAAAGGGGGTGTTAATGGTGGCGGGTGAGGACTAAAGGACAAAGGGGGTGTTAATGGTGGTGGGTGAGGACTAAAGGACAAAGGGGGTGTTAATGGTGGTGGGTAAGGACTAAAGGACAAAGCGGGTGTTAATGGTGGTGGGTGAGGACTAAAGGAGGTGCTGATAGTGGCACTAAGGTCAGAAAGCAGAATGTGATAAAAGCAGGACAAGGGTAAGCACTCTGGAAAGATCAACATGAACAAGTGACAGATGGCCCTTGTGGGGTGAGGGAAGGGATTGGTGGTTGGGGAAAAAGGATAGAAAAAGGAATAAAAAGGGGATAAAAAAGGGATAAAACAATGATTAAAGGAATAAAAATGAAAATAAGTGGATAAAAATTAAAATATATTTTTTTAAATAGGGGGATTGGAAACGGGGTGGGGATGGAGGAGAGAGTCCATGGTCTAAAATTGTTGAACTCAATATTCAGTCCGGAGGGCTGTAAAGTGCCTAGTTGGAAGATGAGGTGCTGTTCCTCCAGTTTGCGTTGAGCTTCACTGGAACATTGCAGCAGGCCAAGGACGGACATGTGGGCATGAGAGCAGGGTGGAGTGTTGAAATGGCAAGTGATAGGGAGGTCTGGGTCATGCTTGCGGACAGACCGAAGGTGTTCCGCAAAGCGGTCACCCAGTCTGCGTTTAGTCTCTCCAATGTAGAGGAAACCGCATTGGGAACAGCGAATGCTGTAGACTAAGTTGAAAGGGGTACAAGTGAAATGCTGCTTCACTTGAAAGGAGTGTTTGGGCCCTTGGACGGTGAGGAGAGGGGAAGTAAAGGGGCAGGTGTTGCACCTTCTGCAGTTGCATGGGAAGGTGCCGTGGGAGGGGGTTGAGGTGTTGGGGATGATGGAGGAGTGAACCAGGGTGTCCTGGAGGGAATGGTCCCTCCGGAATGTCGCTGGGGGGTGAAGGGAAGATGTGTTTGGTGGTGGCATCATGCTGGAGTTGGCGGAAATGGCAGAGGATGATCCTTTGAATGCGGAGGCTGTTGGGGTGATAAGTGAGGACAAGGGGGACCCTATCATGTTTCTGGGAGGGAGAGGAAGGTGTGAGGGCGGATGCGTGGGAGATGGGCCGGACACGGTTGAGGGTCCCGTCAACCAGAGTGGCTGAGAAACCTCAGTTAAGGAAGAAGGAGGACATGTCAGAAGCACCATTTTGGAAAGTGGCATCATCAGAACAGATGCAACAGAGGCGAAGGAACTGATAGAATGGGATGGAGTCCTTATAGGAAGCGGGGTGTGAGGAGCTGTAGTCGAGGTAGCTGTGGGAGTCGGTAGGCTTGTAATGGATATTGGTGGACAGTCTATCACCAGAAATTGAGACAGAGAGGTCAAGGAAGGGAAGGGAAGTGTCAGTGATGGACCATGTGAAGGTGATGGAGAGGTGGAAATTGGAAGCAAAATTAATAAATTTTTCCAGGTCCAGACGAGAGCTTGAAGCAGCACCAAAACAATCATCGATGTACCGGAGAAAGAGTTTTGGGAGGGGGCCAGAGTAGGACTGGAACAAGGAATGTTCCACATACCCCATAAAGAGACAGGCATAGCTGGGGCCCATGCGGGTACCCATAGCCACACCTTTTATTTGGAGGAAGTGAGAGGAGTTAAAGGAGAAATTGTTCAGTGTGAGAATAAGTTCAGCCAGACGGAGGAGAGTAGTGGTGGATGGGGATTGTTCGGGCCTCTGTTCGAGGAAGAAGCTAAGGGCCCTCAGACCATCCTGGTGGGGGATGGAGGTGTAGAGGAGGCAGTTAGGGCCAGGGAACTGGAAATTGTTGATATGATGTAGGGTGTCAGAGGAATCGCGGATGTAGGTGGGAAGAGACTGTACAAGGGGAGAGAGGACGGAGTCAAGTTAGGAAGAAATGAGTTCCGTGGGGCAGGAACTGGCTGACATGATCGGTCTGCCGGGACAGTCCTGTTTGTGGATTTTGGGTAGGAGGTAGAAGCGGGCCGTCCGAGGTTGGGAGACTATCAGGTTGGAAGCTGTGGAGAGAAGATCTCCAGAGGAGATGAGGTCAGTGACAGTCCTGGAAACAATGGCTTGATGTTCGGTGGTCCAGGGGGAGGTAGGAGGAAGTGTCTGTGAGTTGACGCTCAGCCTCTGCGAGGTAGAGGTCAGTGCGCCAGACAACAACAGGACCACCCTTGTCAGCAGGTTTGATGACAATGTCAGAGTTGGACCTGAGAGAACGGAGTACGGCAAGTTTAGAAAGAGACAGGTTAGAGTGGGTGAGAGGAGCAGAGAAATTGAGATGGCCAATGTCACACTGACAGTTCTCAATGAAAAGTTCAAGAGCAGGTAAGAGGCCAGAGGGAATAGTCCACATGGAGGGAGGATACTGGAGGCAGGTGAAAGGATCGGTCCATGGCATCTTCATCAATCTCTCCTTAGCCTCCACCTGTTGTTGGCCCTCTATCTAGCAGATGAGGAGATATTTCTTCACCCAGAGAGTGGTGAGCCTGTAGAATTTGCTACCACAGAAAGTAGTTGAGGCCAAAACATTGTATGTTTTCAAGGAGTTAGATATAGCTCTTGGGGCGAAAGGGATCAAAGGATATGGGGAGAAAGCGGGAGCAGGTTATTGAGTTGGATGATCAGCCATGATCATAATGAATGGCGGAGCAGGCTCGAAGGGCCAAAGGCCCTACTCCTGCTCCTAGTTTCTATGTTTCTGTTTCACCTGCTCTACCCCCTTATACAGTAGGACCCAGGAGTGGGGGAATATGCAGTGGGGCAGAGGGGAGAAGCGGGGACAGGGAGAGCATGGAAATCCAGGGATTAGGGAGCGGGTTGCAGTGGGTAACCATGGGAGCAGGAGACCTGGTTGTGGGAGTGCAGACTGGGGAGCAGGAGTGGGGCTGGAGAAATGGAGATGAGGGAGCATGGCAGTGGGGCAATGGGGGTGGGGGAGAGAGGTGAGGGAAGGGGAAACTGGCTGTTGGGAGTGTGAATCCCTGAGTCCATCCCTTTCTGTCAGTTGCTGTGCATATTCAGGAATATCCCACGTCAAATCACAGACTGGTCTCCTTTTTTGGTTCTGTTTTGAGAGATTCCTGGAGTTTGGAATGAGACTGTGGGAGCTGTGCTGACATCATCAGCATTTTGACAATAGTCACACTGACCAGGCACAGAACCGAGACCCCCCTCAACGCCCCCACCCCCCACTTCCCCTGCCACAATAGGCCAGGCCTGGGCTCACTGACTGAGTTCAACAGGGGGGGTTGTCAATGAGAAAGTTACCAGGCTGTAAACAGCTGTCAGGCAGGAAGTGAAGACGCAGCAATTTAACCCTCCATCTGCTGGTTTCAGCTCTGATTGGAAATTCATCAAATTAGTCGGGCAAATTTAACATTTGGTGGTCGTACATGATGCAAATTGCATGTCCACCTGTCACTTTCTCCCATCAAGGGCCCCAATCAACGCCCCCACCCATCGACCCCCAAAGGCACCCAGCCCATCAAACACTGCAACCTGTGACCATCACCGCCTCAGCACATCAACACCCTCCTGCTTGTCAATGGCCCCCCTACCCCACCAGCCATCAGCCCCCACCTACTCCTTTGTACCAGAGCCAAGCTGAATGAACGCAGGTCCTGAGGCAAAGTTCAGTGAAATAAGAAAGGTCCTGGGACACGTGAGGCGGGCAGTAGGGTAACAGTTAACAAACAATACAGCAGGAAAGGGAGATTTGTCACTATGGGATGGGCAGCGAGGAAGGAAATGCTAGTTTAAACTGAGATGTGTAAACTTGTCTGAGGATGATACAGGTTAGATAGAAGCAGACTGGTTCTAGTTGTTGAAGCTCTGGAACAATGGACCGGAGACACCAGACTAAATGTAAGAGATTTAGAACAGGGAACAGGAGAAGCTTCTTCATGTAGAACATTGTGAGGCTTTGGGTGGTTGAGGGAGAAACAATGTCAACATTCAAGATTAGTTTGGAGAGGGGGATGGAGGAAAAGCAGCTTGAAGGGATTTGGGAACTGGGTGCCTGTTCCTTTAGGAGGTGCAGAGTTCTCGGGAAATATCTGGTTCTGGCAACAATGATTAATGAAAAAGGCTTCAGAGGTCAAGCACTGCGCTGTTTAATGATTCTGCTAACTGGTCAAATACAAATCTATAATGAATTGTTTATTGCTGTGGTAATGCAGGAAAAAGTTAGTTACAGAGTTCAGAGTGAAGACAGGAGACAGGCACTCCTGCTGACTGCAACACTCTGCTTAAGCAGCTTTAGATATTTGCCCAGATACAATTCCCATCACACACTCGGCTCCTGTGCTTAATGGGTGCAATTATCAAGTTTCCTGCTTTGCCTCAGGGCCTGGGTCATGGGATTAGCAACACACTCACTCATTTTATACACAGGCTGCTGGACAGCTCTACATTGGACACAGCGCCAAGCCTTGGGTGGAGAGAATTCCGCACTGAGAATGGGAGAGAGGCAGGGAAAGAGAAAAAGGCAGACAGAGAGAGAGAGAGAGAGAGACAAAGAGAGGTAGAGAGAAAGAGAGACGAGAGAAGAGGCAGGGTTGGGCTTGGCAAAGAGAGGGAGAACATGTCATCTGGCCTGACACCCCTACCCTGCCTTTCAATATGATCATGGCTGATCTTTGGCTTCAGCTGGGGGGAGGCAGTGGTGTAGTGTTATTGTGACTAGACCAGTATTCCAGAGACTCCAGGGATAGACCATAAGACATAGGAGCAGAAATTAGGCCATTCGGCCCATCGAGTGTGCTCCGCCATTCAATCATGGCTGATAAGTTTCTCAACCCCATTCTCCTGCCTTCTCCCCGTAACCTTTGATCCCCTTACCAATCAAGAACCTATCTATCTCGGTCTTAAATACACTCAATGACCTGGCCTCCACAGTCTTCTGTGGCAATGAATTCCATAGATTCACCACTCTCTGGCTAAAAAAGTTTCTCCTCATCTCTGTTCTAAAAGGTCTTCCCTTTACTCTGAGGCTGTGCCCTCGGGTCCTAGTCTCTTCTACTAATGGAACCATCTTCCCCACGTCCACTCTATCCAGGCCTTTCAGTATTCTGTAAGTTTCAATCAGATCCTCCCTCATCCTGGATCCAGGTTCAAATCCCATCACAGCAGATGGTGAAATTTGAATTCAATAAAAAACCTGGAATTAAAAGTCTGACAATGACTATGAAACCATTTACTTCCTTTTAAGCCCTTTACTTCCCCCCTCCTTACAATCCAAGGGCCCAAACACTCCTTGCTTCACTTGCACTTCCCTCAATTTAGTCTACTAAATTGGGCTGCTCCCAATACGGTTTCCTCTACATTGGAGAGACCAAACGCAGACTGGGTGACCGCTTTGCAGAACACCTTCGGTCTGTCCGCAAGCATGACCCAGACCTTCCTGTCGCTTGCCATTTCAACACTCCACCCTGCTCTCATGCCCACATGTCCGTCCTTGGCCTGCTGCATTGTTCCAGTGAAGCTCAACGCAAACTGGAGGAACAGCACCTCATCTTCCGACTCGGCACTTTACATCCTTCCGGACTGAATATTGAGTTCAACAATTTTAGATCATGAACTCTCTCCTTCATCCTCACCCACTTTTCGATCCCCTTTTTTCTAATAATTATTATTTTTTAAAATATGTTTTTCTTTTCCCATCTATTTCTATTATTATTTTAAAATTTATTTCGATCCATTGTTTTATCTCCACCTTTTAGCCTATTTCGATCCCTTCCCCCCACCCCACCCCCACTAGGGCTATCTGTACCTTGCTTGTCCTACTTTCTACCCTTAATGTCACCATTAGCACATTCCTTAGATAATATCACCACCATCAACACCTCTTTGTCCTTTTGTCTATGACATCTTTGGCAATCTCTTCTTTGCTTCCACCTATCACTGGCCCTCTATCCAGCTCTACCTGTCCCACCCCCCTCAAACAGCTTATATTCCACCTCATTTCTATTTTTCTTTTGTTCTGTTGAAGAGTCATTCGGACTCGAAACGTTAACTGTATTCCTCTCCGCAGATGCTGCCAGACCTGCTGAGTTTTTCCAGCTATTTTTGTTTTTGGACTATGAAACCATTGCCGATTGTCATAAAACCCCATCTGGTTCACTAATGTCCTTTAGGGAAGGAAATCTGTTGTCCTTACCTGGTCTGGCCTACATGTGACTCCAGACCCACAGCAATGTGGTTGACTCTTAAATGCCCTCTGAACAAGGGCAATAGATGCTGGCCTAGCCATAGATGTCCACATCCCATGAACAAATTTTTAAAAACTCAATTTTCCCACCTGAATCCCATATCCCTCAATTCCCTTAAGAGTCCAAAAATCTATTGAATTCAGTCTTGAATATACTCAATGACAAAGCATCTTTGGGTTAGAAAATGCCAAACATTTATAATCCTCTGAATGAAGAAATTTCTCCTATAAATCTTAAATAATCGTCCTCTAATCCTGGGACTGTGCTTCCCTGTTCTTGACTCTCCAGCCGCAGAAACAGCCTCTACCTGGTCAAGCCCCTTCAGAATCTGGAGTTTCAATGAACCTCTCATTCTTCTAAACTCCAGAGAATATAAACCCTTTCTCCTCAATCTCTCCTCATAGGATAACCCTCTCATCTTGCGTAAACTTGGATAAAATATACTGAATCTGTTCATCTTAGTCATTGATATAGATTGTAAATAGCTGAGGCCCCAGCACTAAACCCTGTGGCACTCCAGCACTGACTGTGAATCTAAGGATGACAGTTCTGATGAAAGGTCACAGACCTGACACGTTAATTCTCTTTCACTCTCCACAAATTTTGCCAGACATGCTGAAGTAGTGTCTGTCGTGTGTGCACCACAAAGCCAGCAGCTTTAGGAGGAAGGGGGATCAGAACACTTCATGGGAGGATTGTGCTGAGGTGAGATGCAATCTCACATGGAGACTGTAGGAGCCAGACTGCAGGTTCATATGTGTTTCTGTTGCCGCTCATTAAAATTCCAAGCTAACTTCCAAGCAAACAGTTCAATCACCTGGTTACAAACATTCCACATCCTGCCCCTTGCTCACAGACACATCCCTCAGGACACGTGGAAAAAAGGTGCCTTCATTTAGGATCAAGACAATTGAAAGCAGGAGTGTAACCACACACTGCCCACTGTCACACTGGATACAGGAGTGTAACCACACACTGCGCACTGTCACACTGGATACAAGAGTGTAACCACACTCTTCCCACTGTCACACTGGATAGAGGAATGTAACCACACACTGCGCACTGTCACACTGGATACAAGAGTGTAACCACACACTGCCCACTGTCACACTGGATACAGGAGTGTAACCACACACTGCCCACTGTCACACTGGATACAAGAGTGTAACCACACTCTTCCCACTGTCACACTGGATAGAGGAATGTAACCACACACTGCGCACTGTCACACTGGATACAAGAGTGTAACCACACACTGCCCACTGTCACACTGGATACAGGAGTGTAACCACACTCTGCCCACCGTCACACTGGATACAGGAGTGTAACCACACTCTGCCCACTGTCACACTGGATACAGGAGTGTAACCACACACTGCGCACTGTCACACTGGATACAGAAAAATGGCCACACACTTCCCACAGTCACAATGGATACAGGAGTAAAGCCACACACTGCCCACTGTCACACTGGTTACAGGAGTGTAACCACACACTGCCCACTGTCACACTGGATACAAGAGTGTAACCACACACTGCCCACTGTCACACTGGATACAGGAGTGTAACCACACTCTGCCCACTGTCACACTGGATACAGGAGTGTAACCACACTCTGCCCACTGTCACACTGGATACAGGAGTGTAACCACACTCTGGCAACCGTCACACTGGATACAGGAGTGTAACCACACTCTGCCCACTGTCACACTGGATACAGGAGTGTAACCACACTCTGCCCACCGTCACACTGGATACAGGAGTGTAACCACATACTGCCCACTGTCACACTGGATACAAGAGTGTAACCACACACTGCCCACTGTCACACTGGATACAAGAGTGTAACCACACACTGCGCACTGTCACACTGGATACAGGAGTGTAACCACACTCTGCCCACCGTCACACTGGATACAGGAGTGTAACCACACTCTGCCCACTGTCACACTGGATACAGGAGTGTAACCACACACTGCCCACTGTCACACTGGATACAAGAGTGTAACCACACACTGCCCACTGTCACACTGGATACAAGAGTGTAACCACACACTGCGCACTGTCACACTGGATACAGGAGTGTAACCACACTCTGCCCACTGTCACACTGGATACAGGAGTGTAACCACACTCTGCCCACTGTCACACTGGATACAGGAGTGTAACCACACTCTGCCCACTGTCACACTGGATACAGGAGTGTAAACACACACTGCCCACTGTCACACTGGATACAAGAGTGTAACCACACACTGCCCACTGTCACACTGGATACAAGAGTGTAACCACACTCTGCCCACTGTCACACTGGATACAGGAGTGTAACCACACACTGCGCACTGTCACACTGGATACAGAAAAGTGGCCACACACTTCCCACACTCACAATGGATACAGGAATAAAGCCACACACTGCCCACTGTCACACTGGTTACAGGAGTGTAACCACACACTGCCCACTGTCACACTGGATACAGGAGTGTAACCACACACTGCGCACTGTCACACTGGATACAAGAGTGTAACCACACTCTTCCCACTGTCACACTGGATACAGGAGTGTAACCACACTCTGCCCACTGTCACACTGGATACAGGAGTGTAACCACACTCTGGCAACCGTCACACTGGATACAGGAGTGTAACCACACTCTGCCCACTGTCACACTGGATACAGGAGTGTAACCACACTCTGCCCACCGTCACACTGGATACAGGAGTGTAACCACATACTGCCCACTGTCACACTGGATACAAGAGTGTAACCACACACTGCCCACTGTCACACTGGATACAAGAGTGTAACCACACACTGCGCACTGTCACACTGGATACAGGAGTGTAACCACACTCTGCCCACCGTCACACTGGATACAGGAGTATAACCACACTCTGCCCACTGTCACACTGGATACAGGAGTGTAACCACACTCTGCCCACTGTCACACTGGATACAAGAGTGTAACCACACACTGCCCACTGTCACACTGGATACAAGAGTGTAACCACACACTGCGCACTGTCACACTGGATACAGGAGTGTAACCACACTCTGCCCACCGTCACACTGGATACAGGAGTGTAACCACACTCTGCCCACTGTCACACTGGATACAGGAGTGTAACCACACTCTGCCCACTGTCACACTGGATACAGGAGTGTAAACACACACTGCCCACTGTCACACTGGATACAAGAGTGTAACCACACACTGCCCACTGTCACACTGGATACAGAAAAGTGGCCACACACTTCCCACAGTCACAATGGATACAGGAATAAAGCCACACACTGCCCACTGTCACACTGGTTACAGGAGTGTAACCACACACTGCCCACTGTCACACTGGATACAGGAGTGTAACCACACTCTGCCCACTGTCACACTGGATACAGGAGTGTAACCACACTCTGCCCACTGTCACACTGGATACAGGAGTGTAACCACACTCTGCCCACCGTCACACTGGATACAGGAGTGTAACCACACTCTGCCCACTGTCACACTGGATACAGGAGTGTAACCACACTCTGCCCACCGTCACACTGGATACAGGAGTGTAACCACACACTGCCCACTGTCACACTGGATACAAGAGTGTAACCACACACTGCGCACTGTCACACTGGATACAGGAGTGTAACAACACTCTGCCCACCGTCACACTGGATACAGGAGTGTAACCACACTCTTCCACTGTCACACTGGATACAGGAGTGTAACCACACTCTGCCCACTGTCACACTGGATACAGGAGTGTAACCACACTCTGCCCACCGTCACACTGGATACAGGAGTGTAACCACACACTGCCCACTGTCACACTGGATACAGGTGTGTAACCACACTCTGCCCACCGTCACACTTGATACAGGAGTGTAACCACACACTGCCCACTGTCACACTGGATACAGGTGTGTAACCACGCACTGCCCACTGTCACACTGGATACAGGAGTGTAAACACACACTGCGCACTGTCACACTGGATACAGGAGTGTAACCACACACTGCCCACTGTCACACTGGATACAAGAGTGTAACCACACACTGCCCACTGTCACACTGGATACAAGTGTGTAACCACACTCTGCCCACTGTCACACTGGATACAGGAGTGTAACCACACACTGCGCACTGTCACACTGGATACAAGAGTGTAACCACACACTGCCCACTGTCACACTGGATACAAGTGTGTAACCACACTCTGCCCACCGTCACACTGGATACAGGAGTGTAACCACATACTGCCCACTGTCACACTGGATACAAGAGTGTAACCACACACTGCCCACTGTCACACTGGATACAAGAGTGTAACCACACACTGCGCACTGTCACACTGGATACAGGAGTGTAACCACACTCTGCCCACCGTCACACTGGATACAGGAGTATAACCACACTCTGCCCACTGTCACACTGGATACAGGAGTGTAACCACACTCTGCCCACTGTCACACTGGATACAAGAGTGTAACCACACACTGCCCACTGTCACACTGGATACAAGAGTGTAACCACACACTGCGCACTGTCACACTGGATACAGGAGTGTAACCACACTCTGCCCACCGTCACACTGGATACAGGAGTGTAACCACACTCTGCCCACTGTCACACTGGATACAGGAGTGTAACCACACTCTGCCCACTGTCACACTGGATACAGGAGTGTAAACACACACTGCCCACTGTCACACTGGATACAAGAGTGTAACCACACACTGCCCACTGTCACACTGGATACAGGAGTGTAACCACACTCTGCCCACCGTCACACTGGATACAGGAGTGTAACCACACACTGCCCACTGTCACACTGGATACAAGAGTGTAACCACACACTGCGCACTGTCACACTGGATACAGGAGTGTAACAACACTCTGCCCACCGTCACACTGGATACAGGAGTGTAACCACACTCTTCCACTGTCACACTGGATACAGGAGTGTAACCACACTCTGCCCACTGTCACACTGGATACAGGAGTGTAACCACACTCTGCCCACCGTCACACTGGATACAGGAGTGTAACCACACACTGCCCACTGTCACACTGGATACAGGTGTGTAACCACACTCTGCCCACCGTCACACTTGATACAGGAGTGTAACCACACACTGCCCACTGTCACACTGGATACAGGTGTGTGACCACGCACTGCCCACTGTCACACTGGATACAGGAGTGTAAACACACACTGCGCACTGTCACACTGGATACAGGAGTGTAACCACACACTGCCCACTGTCACACTGGATACAAGTGTGTAACCACACTCTGCCCACTGGATACAGGAGTGTAACCACACACTGCGCACTGTCACACTGGATACAGAAAAGTGGCCACACACTGCCCACAGTCACAATGGATACAGGAATAAAGCCACACACTGCCCACTGTCACACTGGTTACAGGAGTGTAACCACACTCTGCCCACTGTCACACTGGATACAGGAGTGTAACCACACACTGCGCACTGTCACACTGGATACAGAAAAGTGGCCACACACTTCCCACAGTCACAATGGATACAGGAGTAAAGCCACACACTGCCCACGGTCACACTGGTTACAGGAGTGTAACCACACACTGCCCACTGTCACACTGGATACAGGAGTGCAACCACACACTGCCCACTGTCACACTGGATACAGGAGTGTAACCACACACTGCCCACTGTCACACTGGATACAGGAGTGTAACCACACTCTACCCACTGTCACACTGGATACAGGAGTGTAACCACACACTGCCCACTGTCACACTGGATACAGGAGTGTAACCACACACTGCCCACGGTCACACTGGTTACAGGAGTGTAACCACACACTGCGCACTGTCACACTGGATACAGGAGTGTAACCACACACTGCCCACTGTCACACTGGATACAGGAGTGTAACCACACACTGCCCACGGTCACACTGGTTACAGGAGTGTAACCACACTCTGCCCACTGTCACACTGGATACAGGAGTGTAACCACACACTGCCCACGGTCACACTGGTTACAGGAGTGTAACCACACACTGCCCACTGTCACACTGGATACAGGAGTGCAACCACACACTGCCCACTGTCACACTGGATACAGGAGTGTAACCACACACTGCCCACGGTCACACTGGTTACAGGAGTGTAACCACACACTGCCCACTGTCACACTGGATACAGGAGTGCAACCACACACTGCCCACTGTCACACTGGATACAGGAGTGTAACCACACACTGCCCACTGTCACACTGGATACAGGAGTGTAACCACACTCTACCCACTGTCACACTGGATACAGGAGTGTAACCACACACTGCCCACTGTCACACTGGATACAGGAGTGTAACCACACACTGCCCACGGTCACACTGGTTACAGGAGTGTAACCACACACTGCGCACTGTCACACTGGATACAGGAGTGTAACCACACACTGCCCACTGTCACACTGGATACAGGAGTGTAACCACACTCTGCCCACTGTCACACTGGATACAGGAGTGTAACCACACTCTGCCCACTGTCACACTGGATACAGGAGTGTAACCACACTCTGCCCACCGTCACACTGGATACAGGAGTGTAACCACACTCTGCCCACTGTCACACTGGATACAGGAGTGTAACCACACTCTGCCCACCGTCACACTGGATACAGGAGTGTAACCACACACTGCCCACTGTCACACTGGATACAAGAGTGTAACCACACACTGCGCACTGTCACACTGGATACAGGAGTGTAACCACACTCTGCCCACCGTCACACTGGATACAGGAGTGTAACCACACTCTGCCCACTGTCACACTGGATACAGGAGTGTAACCACACTCTGCCCACTGTCACACTGGATACAGGAGTGTAACCACACTCTGCCCACCGTCACACTGGATACAGGAGTGTAACCACACTCTGCCCACTGTCACACTGGATACAGGAGTGTAACCACACTCTGCCCACCGTCACACTGGATACAGGAGTGTAACCACACACTGCCCACTGTCACACTGGATACAGGTGTGTAACC
Source organism: Cetorhinus maximus (assembly GCF_964194155.1). Classification (NCBI taxonomy): domain Eukaryota; kingdom Metazoa; phylum Chordata; class Chondrichthyes; order Lamniformes; family Cetorhinidae; genus Cetorhinus; species Cetorhinus maximus. The sequence goes on along the minus strand of NW_027596186.1, from coordinate 643,721 downwards.
ACGCACTGCGCACTGTCACACTGGATACAGGAGTGTAAACACACACTGCCCACTGTCACACTGGATACAGGTGTGTAACCACACACTGCCCACTGTCACACTGGATACAGGAGTGTAACCACACACTGCGCACTGTCACACTGGATACAGGAGTGTAAACACACACTGCCCACTGTCACACTGGATACAGGTGTGTAACCACGCACTGCCCACTGTCACACTCAATATGAGAGTGTAACCACACACTGCCCACTGTCACACTCAATATGAGAGTGTAACCACACACTGCCCACTGTCACACTCAATATGAGAGTGTAACCACACACTGCCCACTGTCACACTCAATATGAGAGTGTAACCACACACTGCCCACTGTCACACTCAATATGAGAGTGTAACCACACACTGCCCACTGTCACACTCAATATGAGAGTGTAACCACACACTGCCCACTGTCACACTGGATACAGGAGTGTAACCACACTCTGCCCACTGTCACACTGGATACAGGAGTGTAACCACACTCTGCCCACCGTCACACTGGATACAGGAGTGTAACCACACTCTGCCCACTGTCACACTGGATACAGGAGTGTAACCACACTCTGCCCACCGTCACACTGGATACAGGAGTGTAACCACACACTGCCCACTGTCACACTGGATACAAGAGTGTAACCACACACTGCGCACTGTCACACTGGATACAGGAGTGTAACAACACTCTGCCCACCGTCACACTGGATACAGGAGTGTAACCACACTCTTCCACTGTCACACTGGATACAGGAGTGTAACCACACTCTGCCCACTGTCACACTGGATACAGGAGTGTAACCACACTCTGCCCACCGTCACACTGGATACAGGAGTGTAACCACACACTGCCCACTGTCACACTGGATACAGGTGTGTAACCACACTCTGCCCACCGTCACACTTGATACAGGAGTGTAACCACACACTGCCCACTGTCACACTGGATACAGGTGTGTAACCACGCACTGCCCACTGTCACACTGGATACAGGAGTGTAAACACACACTGCGCACTGTCACACTGGATACAGGAGTGTAACCACACACTGCCCACTGTCACACTGGATACAAGAGTGTAACCACACACTGCCCACTGTCACACTGGATACAAGTGTGTAACCACACTCTGCCCACTGGATACAGGAGTGTAACCACACACTGCGCACTGTCACACTGGATACAGAAAAGTGGCCACACACTGCCCACAGTCACAATGGATACAGGAATAAAGCCACACACTGCCCACTGTCACACTGGTTACAGGAGTGTAACCACACTCTGCCCACTGTCACACTGGATACAGGAGTGTAACCACACACTGCGCACTGTCACACTGGATACAGAAAAGTGGCCACACACTTCCCACAGTCACAATGGATACAGGAGTAAAGCCACACACTGCCCACGGTCACACTGGTTACAGGAGTGTAACCACACACTGCCCACTGTCACACTGGATACAGGAGTGCAACCACACACTGCCCACTGTCACACTGGATACAGGAGTGTAACCACACACTGCCCACTGTCACACTGGTTACAGGAGTGTAACCACACACTGCCCACTGTCACACTGGATACAGGAGTGTAACCACACTCTGCCCACTGTCACACTGGATACAGGAGTGTAACCACACACTGCCCACTGTCACACTGGATACAGGAGTGTAACCACACACTGCCCACGGTCACACTGGTTACAGGAGTGTAACCACACACTGCCCACTGTCACACTGGATACAGGAGTGTAACCACACACTGCCCACTGTCACACTGGATACAGGAGTGTAACCACACTCTGCCCACTGTCACACTGGATACAGGAGTGTAACCACACTCTGCCCACTGTCACACTGGATACAGGAGTGTAACCACACTCTGCCCACCGTCACACTGGATACAGGAGTGTAACCACACTCTGCCCACTGTCACACTGGATACAGGAGTGTAACCACACTCTGCCCACCGTCACACTGGATACAGGAGTGTAACCACACACTGCCCACTGTCACACTGGATACAAGAGTGTAACCACACACTGCGCACTGTCACACTGGATACAGGAGTGTAACAACACTCTGCCCACCGTCACACTGGATACAGGAGTGTAACCACACTCTTCCACTGTCACACTGGATACAGGAGTGTAACCACACTCTGCCCACTGTCACACTGGATACAGGAGTGTAACCACACTCTGCCCACCGTCACACTGGATACAGGAGTGTAACCACACACTGCCCACTGTCACACTGGATACAGGTGTGTAACCACACTCTGCCCACCGTCACACTTGATACAGGAGTGTAACCACACACTGCCCACTGTCACACTGGATACAGGTGTGTAACCACGCACTGCCCACTGTCACACTGGATACAGGAGTGTAAACACACACTGCGCACTGTCACACTGGATACAGGAGTGTAACCACACACTGCCCACTGTCACACTGGATACAAGAGTGTAACCACACACTGCCCACTGTCACACTGGATACAAGTGTGTAACCACACTCTGCCCACTGTCACACTGGATACAGGAGTGTAACCACACACTGCGCACTGTCACACTGGATACAAGAGTGTAACCACACACTGCCCACTGTCACACTGGATACAAGTGTGTAACCACACTCTGCCCACCGTCACACTGGATACAGGAGTGTAACCACATACTGCCCACTGTCACACTGGATACAAGAGTGTAACCACACACTGCCCACTGTCACACTGGATACAAGAGTGTAACCACACACTGCGCACTGTCACACTGGATACAGGAGTGTAACCACACTCTGCCCACCGTCACACTGGATACAGGAGTATAACCACACTCTGCCCACTGTCACACTGGATACAGGAGTGTAACCACACTCTGCCCACTGTCACACTGGATACAAGAGTGTAACCACACACTGCCCACTGTCACACTGGATACAAGAGTGTAACCACACACTGCGCACTGTCACACTGGATACAGGAGTGTAACCACACTCTGCCCACCGTCACACTGGATACAGGAGTGTAACCACACTCTGCCCACTGTCACACTGGATACAGGAGTGTAACCACACTCTGCCCACTGTCACACTGGATACAGGAGTGTAAACACACACTGCCCACTGTCACACTGGATACAAGAGTGTAACCACACACTGCCCACTGTCACACTGGATACAGAAAAGTGGCCACACACTTCCCACAGTCACAATGGATACAGGAATAAAGCCACACACTGCCCACTGTCACACTGGTTACAGGAGTGTAACCACACACTGCCCACTGTCACACTGGATACAGGAGTGTAACCACACTCTGCCCACTGTCACACTGGATACAGGAGTGTAACCACACACTGCCCACTGTCACACTGGATACAGGAGTGTAACCACACACTGCCCACGGTCACACTGGTTACAGGAGTGTAACCACACACTGCCCACTGTCACACTGGATACAGGAGTGTAACCACACACTGCCCACTGTCACACTGGATACAGGAGTGTAACCACACTCTGCCCACTGTCACACTGGATACAGGAGTGTAACCACACTCTGCCCACTGTCACACTGGATACAGGAGTGTAACCACACTCTGCCCACCGTCACACTGGATACAGGAGTGTAACCACACTCTGCCCACTGTCACACTGGATACAGGAGTGTAACCACACTCTGCCCACCGTCACACTGGATACAGGAGTGTAACCACACACTGCCCACTGTCACACTGGATACAAGAGTGTAACCACACACTGCGCACTGTCACACTGGATACAGGAGTGTAACAACACTCTGCCCACCGTCACACTGGATACAGGAGTGTAACCACACTCTTCCACTGTCACACTGGATACAGGAGTGTAACCACACTCTGCCCACTGTCACACTGGATACAGGAGTGTAACCACACTCTGCCCACCGTCACACTGGATACAGGAGTGTAACCACACACTGCCCACTGTCACACTGGATACAGGTGTGTAACCACACTCTGCCCACCGTCACACTTGATACAGGAGTGTAACCACACACTGCCCACTGTCACACTGGATACAGGTGTGTAACCACGCACTGCCCACTGTCACACTGGATACAGGAGTGTAAACACACACTGCGCACTGTCACACTGGATACAGGAGTGTAACCACACACTGCCCACTGTCACACTGGATACAAGTGTGTAACCACACTCTGCCCACTGGATACAGGAGTGTAACCACACACTGCGCACTGTCACACTGGATACAGAAAAGTGGCCACACACTGCCCACAGTCACAATGGATACAGGAATAAAGCCACACACTGCCCACTGTCACACTGGTTACAGGAGTGTAACCACACTCTGCCCACTGTCACACTGGATACAGGAGTGTAACCACACACTGCGCACTGTCACACTGGATACAGAAAAGTGGCCACACACTTCCCACAGTCACAATGGATACAGGAGTAAAGCCACACACTGCCCACGGTCACACTGGTTACAGGAGTGTAACCACACACTGCCCACTGTCACACTGGATACAGGAGTGCAACCACACACTGCCCACTGTCACACTGGATACAGGAGTGTAACCACACACTGCCCACTGTCACACTGGATACAGGAGTGTAACCACACTCTACCCACTGTCACACTGGATACAGGAGTGTAACCACACACTGCCCACTGTCACACTGGATACAGGAGTGTAACCACACACTGCCCACGGTCACACTGGTTACAGGAGTGTAACCACACACTGCGCACTGTCACACTGGATACAGGAGTGTAACCACACACTGCCCACTGTCACACTGGATACAGGAGTGTAACCACACACTGCCCACGGTCACACTGGTTACAGGAGTGTAACCACACTCTGCCCACTGTCACACTGGATACAGGAGTGTAACCACACACTGCCCACGGTCACACTGGTTACAGGAGTGTAACCACACACTGCCCACTGTCACACTGGATACAGGAGTGCAACCACACACTGCCCACTGTCACACTGGATACAGGAGTGTAACCACACACTGCCCACGGTCACACTGGTTACAGGAGTGTAACCACACACTGCCCACTGTCACACTGGATACAGGAGTGCAACCACACACTGCCCACTGTCACACTGGATACAGGAGTGTAACCACACACTGCCCACTGTCACACTGGATACAGGAGTGTAACCACACTCTACCCACTGTCACACTGGATACAGGAGTGTAACCACACACTGCCCACTGTCACACTGGATACAGGAGTGTAACCACACACTGCCCACGGTCACACTGGTTACAGGAGTGTAACCACACACTGCGCACTGTCACACTGGATACAGGAGTGTAACCACACACTGCCCACTGTCACACTGGATACAGGAGTGTAACCACACTCTGCCCACTGTCACACTGGATACAGGAGTGTAACCACACTCTGCCCACTGTCACACTGGATACAGGAGTGTAACCACACTCTGCCCACCGTCACACTGGATACAGGAGTGTAACCACACTCTGCCCACTGTCACACTGGATACAGGAGTGTAACCACACTCTGCCCACCGTCACACTGGATACAGGAGTGTAACCACACACTGCCCACTGTCACACTGGATACAAGAGTGTAACCACACACTGCGCACTGTCACACTGGATACAGGAGTGTAACCACACTCTGCCCACCGTCACACTGGATACAGGAGTGTAACCACACTCTGCCCACTGTCACACTGGATACAGGAGTGTAACCACACTCTGCCCACTGTCACACTGGATACAGGAGTGTAACCACACTCTGCCCACCGTCACACTGGATACAGGAGTGTAACCACACTCTGCCCACTGTCACACTGGATACAGGAGTGTAACCACACTCTGCCCACCGTCACACTGGATACAGGAGTGTAACCACACTCTGCCCACCGTCACACTGGATACAGGAGTGTAACCACACACTGCCCACTGTCACACTGGATACAGGTGTGTAACCACACTCTGCCCACCGTCACACTGGATACAGGAGTGTAACCACACACTGCCCACTGTCACACTGGATACAGGTGTGTAACCACGCACTGCGCACTGTCACACTGGATACAGGAGTGTAAACACACACTGCCCACTGTCACACTGGATACAGGTGTGTAACCACACACTGCCCACTGTCACACTGGATACAGGAGTGTAACCACACACTGCGCACTGTCACACTGGATACAGGAGTGTAAACACACACTGCCCACTGTCACACTGGATACAGGTGTGTAACCACGCACTGCCCACTGTCACACTCAATATGAGAGTGTAACCACACACTGCCCACTGTCACACTCAATATGAGAGTGTAACCACACACTGCCCACTGTCACACTCAATATGAGAGTGTAACCACACACTGCCCACTGTCACACTCAATATGAGAGTGTAACCACACACTGCCCACTGTCACACTCAATATGAGAGTGTAACCACACACTGCCCACTGTCACACTCAATATGAGAGTGTAACCACACACTGCCCACTGTCACACTGGATACAGGAGTGTAACCACACTCTGCCCACTGTCACACTGGATACAGGAGTGTAACCACACTCTGCCCACCGTCACACTGGATACAGGAGTGTAACCACACTCTGCCCACTGTCACACTGGATACAGGAGTGTAACCACACTCTGCCCACCGTCACACTGGATACAGGAGTGTAACCACACACTGCCCACTGTCACACTGGATACAAGAGTGTAACCACACACTGCGCACTGTCACACTGGATACAGGAGTGTAACAACACTCTGCCCACCGTCACACTGGATACAGGAGTGTAACCACACTCTTCCACTGTCACACTGGATACAGGAGTGTAACCACACTCTGCCCACTGTCACACTGGATACAGGAGTGTAACCACACTCTGCCCACCGTCACACTGGATACAGGAGTGTAACCACACACTGCCCACTGTCACACTGGATACAGGTGTGTAACCACACTCTGCCCACCGTCACACTTGATACAGGAGTGTAACCACACACTGCCCACTGTCACACTGGATACAGGTGTGTAACCACGCACTGCCCACTGTCACACTGGATACAGGAGTGTAAACACACACTGCGCACTGTCACACTGGATACAGGAGTGTAACCACACACTGCCCACTGTCACACTGGATACAAGAGTGTAACCACACACTGCCCACTGTCACACTGGATACAAGTGTGTAACCACACTCTGCCCACTGGATACAGGAGTGTAACCACACACTGCGCACTGTCACACTGGATACAGAAAAGTGGCCACACACTGCCCACAGTCACAATGGATACAGGAATAAAGCCACACACTGCCCACTGTCACACTGGTTACAGGAGTGTAACCACACTCTGCCCACTGTCACACTGGATACAGGAGTGTAACCACACACTGCGCACTGTCACACAGGATACAGAAAAGTGGCCACACACTTCCCACAGTCACAATGGATACAGGAGTAAAGCCACACACTGCCCACGGTCACACTGGTTACAGGAGTGTAACCACACACTGCCCACTGTCACACTGGATACAGGAGTGCAACCACACACTGCCCACTGTCACACTGGATACAGGAGTGTAACCACACACTGCCCACTGTCACACTGGATACAGGAGTGTAACCACACTCTACCCACTGTCACACTGGATACAGGAGTGTAACCACACACTGCCCACTGTCACACTGGATACAGGAGTGTAACCACACACTGCCCACGGTCACACTGGTTACAGGAGTGTAACCACACACTGCGCACTGTCACACTGGATACAGGAGTGTAACCACACACTGCCCACCGTCACACTGGATACAGGAGTGTAACCACACACTGCCCACTGTCACACTGGATACAGGAGTGTAACCACACACTGCCCACTGTCACACTGGATACAGGAGTGTAACCACACACTGCCCACTGTCACACTGGATACAGGAGTGTAACCACACACTGCCCACTGTCACACTGGATACAGGAGTGTAACCACACACTGCCCACTGTCACACTGGATACAGGAGTGTAACCACACACTGCGCACTGTCACACTGGATACAGGAGTGTAACCACACACTGCCCACGGTCACACTGGTTACAGGAGTGTAACCACACTCTGCCCACTGTCACACTGGATACAGGAGTGTAACCACACACTGCCCACGGTCACACTGGTTACAGGAGTGTAACCACACACTGCCCACTGTCACACTGGATACAGGAGTGCAACCACACACTGCCCACTGTCACACTGGATACAGGAGTGTAACCACACACTGCCCACGGTCACACTGGTTACAGGAGTGTAACCACACACTGCCCACTGTCACACTGGATACAGGAGTGCAACCACACACTGCCCACTGTCACACTGGATACAGGAGTGTAACCACACACTGCCCACTGTCACACTGGATACAGGAGTGTAACCACACTCTACCCACTGTCACACTGGATACAGGAGTGTAACCACACACTGCGCACTGTCACACTGGATACAGGAGTGTAACCACACTCTGCCCACTGTCACACTGGATACAGGAGTGTAACCACACTCTGCCCACTGTCACACTGGATACAGGAGTGTAACCACACTCTGCCCACCGTCACACTGGATACAGGAGTGTAACCACACTCTGCCCACTGTCACACTGGATACAGGAGTGTAACCACACTCTGCCCACCGTCACACTGGATACAGGAGTGTAACCACACACTGCCCACTGTCACACTGGATACAAGAGTGTAACCACACACTGCGCACTGTCACACTGGATACAGGAGTGTAACCACACTCTGCCCACTGTCACACTGGATACAGGAGTGTAACCACACACTGCCCACTGTCACACTGGATACAGGAGTGTAACCACACACTGCCCACTGTCACACTGGATACAGGAGTGTAACCACACACTGCCCACTGTCACACTGGATACAGGAGTGTAACCACACACTGCGCACTGTCACACTGGATACAGGAGTGTAACCACACACTGCCCACGGTCACACTGGTTACAGGAGTGTAACCACACTCTGCCCACTGTCACACTGGATACAGGAGTGTAACCACACACTGCCCACGGTCACACTGGTTACAGGAGTGTAACCACACACTGCCCACTGTCACACTGGATACAGGAGTGCAACCACACACTGCCCACTGTCACACTGGATACAGGAGTGTAACCACACACTGCCCACGGTCACACTGGTTACAGGAGTGTAACCACACACTGCCCACTGTCACACTGGATACAGGAGTGCAACCACACACTGCCCACTGTCACACTGGATACAGGAGTGTAACCACACACTGCCCACTGTCACACTGGATACAGGAGTGTAACCACACTCTACCCACTGTCACACTGGATACAGGAGTGTAACCACACACTGCGCACTGTCACACTGGATACAGGAGTGTAACCACACTCTGCCCACTGTCACACTGGATACAGGAGTGTAACCACACTCTGCCCACTGTCACACTGGATACAGGAGTGTAACCACACTCTGCCCACCGTCACACTGGATACAGGAGTGTAACCACACTCTGCCCACTGTCACACTGGATACAGGAGTGTAACCACACTCTGCCCACCGTCACACTGGATACAGGAGTGTAACCACACACTGCCCACTGTCACACTGGATACAAGAGTGTAACCACACACTGCGCACTGTCACACTGGATACAGGAGTGTAACCACACTCTGCCCACCGTCACACTGGATACAGGAGTGTAACCACACTCTGCCCACTGTCACACTGGATACAGGAGTGTAACCACACTCTGCCCACTGTCACACTGGATACAGGAGTGTAACCACACTCTGCCCACCGTCACACTGGATACAGGAGTGTAACCACACTCTGCCCACTGTCACACTGGATACAGGAGTGTAACCACACTCTGCCCACCGTCACACTGGATACAGGAGTGTAACCACACTCTGCCCACCGTCACACTGGATACAGGAGTGTAACCACACACTGCCCACTGTCACACTGGATACAGGTGTGTAACCACACTCTGCCCACCGTCACACTGGATACAGGAGTGTAACCACACACTGCCCACTGTCACACTGGATACAGGTGTGTAACCACGCACTGCGCACTGTCACACTGGATACAGGAGTGTAAACACACACTGCCCACTGTCACACTGGATACAGGTGTGTAACCACACACTGCCCACTGTCACACTGGATACAGGAGTGTAACCACACACTGCGCACTGTCACACTGGATACAGGAGTGTAAACACACACTGCCCACTGTCACACTGGATACAGGTGTGTAACCACGCACTGCCCACTGTCACACTCAATATGAGAGTGTAACCACACACTGCCCACTGTCACACTCAATATGAGAGTGTAACCACACACTGCCCACTGTCACACTCAATATGAGAGTGTAACCACACACTGCCCACTGTCACACTCAATATGAGAGTGTAACCACACACTGCCCACTGTCACACTCAATATGAGAGTGTAACCACACACTGCCCACTGTCACACTGGATACAGGAGTGTAACCACACTCTGCCCACTGTCACACTGGATACAGGAGTGTAACCACACACTGCCCACTGTCACACTGTCTCACAGACTAGTCAAGTAACAGCCTGACACAGTCATCCTCACGGAATCATACCTTACAGATAATGTCCCAGACACCACCATCACCATCCCTGGGTATGTCCTGTCCCACTGGCAGAGGTGGGGGCACAGTGATATACAGTCGGGAGGGAGTTTCCCTGGGAATCCTCAACATCGACTCCGGACCCCGTGAAGTCTTATGGCATCAGGTCAGACATGGGCGAGGAAACCTCCTGCTGATTACCACGTTCCGCCCTCCCTCAGCTGATGAATCAGTGCTCCTACATGTTGAACACCACCTGGAGGAAGCACTGAGGGTGGCAAGGGTGCAGAATGTACTCTGGGTGGGGAACTTCAATGTCCATCAATGTTCATCACCAAGAGTGGCTTGGTAACACCACTACTGACCGAGCTGGCTGAGTCCTAAAGGACATAGATGCTAGACTGGGTCTGCGGCAGGCGGTGAGGGAACCAACAAGAGGGAAGAACACACTTGACCTCATCCTCACCAACCTGTCTGCCACAGATGCATCTGTCCATGGCAGTATCGGTAGGAGTGATCACTGCACAGTCATTGTGGAGACAAAGTCCCACCTTCACATTGAGGATACCCTCCATCGTGTTGTGTGGCATTACCCCTGTGCTAAATGGGATAGATTTCGAACAGATCTAGCAACTCAAGACTGGGCATCCATGAGGCGCTGTGGGCCATCAGCAGCAGCAGAATTGTACTCGAACACAATCTGTAACCTCATGGCCCAGCATATCCCCCACTCTACCATTACCATCAAGCCAGGGAATCAACACTGGTTCAATGAAGAGTGCAGGAGGGCATGCCAGGAACAGCACCAGGCATACATAAAAATAAGGTGTCAACCTGGTGAAGCTGTAACATAGGACTACTGTGCCAAACAGCATAAGCAGCAAGTGATAGACAGAGCTAAGTGACCCCACAACAGCGGATTAGATCTAAGCTCTGCAGTCCTGCCACATCCAGTCGTGAATGGTGGTGGACAATTAAACAACTCACTGGAGGAGGAGGCTCCACAGATATCCCCATTCTCAATGATGGAGGAGCCCAGCACATCAGTGCAAAAGATAAGGCCGAAGCAGTTGCAACAATCTTCAGCTAGAAGTGCCGAGTGGATGATCCATCACGGCCTCCTCCGGAGGTCCCCAGCATCACAGATGCCAGTCTTCAGCTAATTCGATTCTCTCCACATGATATCAATAAACGTCTGAAGGCACTGGATACTGCAAAGGCTATGGGCCCTGACAATATTCCGGCAATAGCACTGAAGACTTGTGCTCCAGAACTTGCCGTGTCCCTAGCCAAGCTGTTCCAGTACAGCTACAACACTGGCATCTACCCGACAATGTGGAAAATTGCCCAGGTATGTCCTGTACACAAAAAGCAGGACAAATCCAACCCAACCAATTACCACCCATCAGTCTACTCTCCATCATCAGTAAAGTGATGGAAGGGGTCATCAACAGCGCTATCAAGCAGCACTTGCTTATCAATAACTTGCTTACTGATGCCCAGTTTGGGTTCCGCCAGGGCCACTCAGCTCCTGACCTCATTACAGCCTTGGTTCAAACATGGACAAAAGAGGTGAACTCCCGAGGTGAGGTGAGAGTGACTGCCCTTTACATCAAGGCAGCATTTGACCAAGTGTGACATCAAGGAGCCCTAGCAAAACTGGAGTAAATGGGAATCAGGGGGAAAAATCTCTGCTGGTTGGAGTCATACCCAGCACAAAGGAAGATGGTTGTGGTTGTTGGAGGTCAGTCATCTCAGCTCCAGGACATCACTGCAGGAGTTCCTCAGGGTAGTGTCCTCGGCCCAACCATCTTCATCAATGACCTTCGTTCCATCATAAGGTCAGAAGTGGGGATGTTCACTGATGATTGCACAATGTTCAGCACCATTCACGACTCCTCAGATACTGAAGCAGTCCATGTCCAAATGCAGCAAGACCTGAGCAATATCCAGGCTTGGGTTGACAAGTGGCAAGTGACATTCGTGCCACACAAGTGCCAGGCAATGACCATCTCCAACAAGAGAGAATCTAACCATCACGTCTTGATGTTCAATGGCATTACCAACACTGAATCCCCCACTATCAACATCCTTGGGATTACCATTGACCAGAAATTGAACTGGACTAGCCATATAAATACTGTGGCTACAAGAGCAGGTCAGAGGCTAGGAATCCTGCGGCAAGTAACTCACTTCCTGACTCCCCAAAGCCTGTCCACCATCTACAAGGCACAGGTCAGGAGTGTGATGGAATACTCTCCACTTGCCTGGATGAGTGCAGCTCCCACAACACTCAAGAAGCTCAACACTGTCCAAGACAAAGCAGCCCCGCTTGATTGGCATCTCATCCTCAAACATTCACTCCCTCCTCCACCGACGCACAATAGCAGCAGTGTGTACCATCTACAAGATGCACTGCAGGAATTCACCAAGGCTCTTTTGACAGCACCTTCCAAACCCAAAACCACTACCATCTAGAAGGACGAGGGCAGCAGATAGATGGGAACACCACCACCTGGAAGTTCCCCTCCAAGTCACTCATCATCCTGACTTGGAAATATATCGCCGTTCCTTCACTGTCACTGGGTCAATATCCTGGAACTCTCTCCCTAACAGCACTGTGGGTGTACCTACACCACATGGGCTGCAGCGGTTCAAGAAGGCAGCTCACCACCACCTTCTCAAGGGCAACTAAGGATTGGCAATAAATGCTGGCCCAGCCAGTGAAGATCACTTCATGTGAATGAATAAAAAAATACAGGAGAGTAGCCACATTCTTCCCACTGTCACTCTGGATACAAGTGTGTAACCATACACTGCCCACTGTCACACTGGATACAGGAGAGTAGCCACACACTGCCCACTGTCACACTGGATACAAGTGTGTAACCATACACTGCCCACTGTCACACTGGATACAGGAGAGTAGCCACACACTGCCCACTGTCACACTGGATACATGAGTGTAACCTCACACTGCCCACTGTCACACTGGATACATGAGTGTAACCTCACACTGCCCAACGTCACACTGGATACAGGAGAGTGGCCAAACACTTCTCACTGTCACACTGGTACAGGAGTGTAAGCACGCACTGCCCACTGTAACACTGGAAACAGGAGAGTGGCCAAACACTTCCCACTGTAACATTGGATACAGGAGAGTGGCCAAACACTTCTCACTGTCACACTGGTACAAGAGTGTAACCACGCACTGCCCACTGACACACTGGATACAGGAGAGTGACCACACACCTCACATTGTCACACTGGATACAGCAGTGACCACACACTGCCCACTGTATCTTTCGATGTAGTCAAGTACTGCCTATTGTTGCACTGGGTACATGAGCATAGCCACAAACTGTCCACTGTTGCATTGGGTACAGGGGTGTAGTCACACACTGCTCACCGTCATTCTGGGTACACTCTATCCACTTTCACACTGTGTACAGGGGTGAATCACACACTTCCCACTGTCACACTGCGTACAGGGGTGAATCGCACACTGCCCACTGTCACACCGTGTACAGGGGTGAATCACACACTGCCCACTGTCACACAGTGTACAGGGCTGAATCACACACTGCCCACTGTCACACTGTGTACAGGGGGAATCACACACTGCCCACTGTCACACTGTGTACAGGGGTGAATCACACACTGCCCACTGTCGCACTGTGTAAAGGGGTGAATCACAAACCGCCCACTGTCACACTGTGTACAGGGGTGAATCACACACCACCCACTGTCACACTGTGAACAGGGGTGAGTCAAACACCGCCCACTGTCACACTGTGTACAGGGGTGAATCACACACTGCCCACTGTCACACTGTACAGGGGTGAATCACACACTGCCCACTGGCACACTGTGTACAGGGGTGAATCACACACTGCCCACTGTCACACTGTGTACAGGGGTGAATCACACACTGCCCACTGTCACACTGTGTACAGGGGGAATCACACACTGCCCACTGTCACACTGTGTACAAGGGTGAATCACACACTGCCCACTGTCGCACTGTGTAAAGGGGTGAATCACACACCGCCCACTGTCACACTGTGTACAGTGGTGAATCACACTCCACCTACTGTCACACTGTGAACAGGGGTGAGTCAAACACCGCCCACTGTCACACTGTGTACAGGGGTGAATCACACACTGCCCACTGTCACACTGTACAGGGGTGAATCACACACTGCCCACTGTCACACTGTGTACAGGGGTGAATCACACACTGCCCACTGTCACACTGTGTACAGGGGTGAATGACACACTGCCCACTGTCGTACTGTGTACAGGGGTGAATCACACACCGCCCACTGTCACACTGTGTACAGGGGTGAATCACACACTGCCCACTGTCACACTGTGTACAGGGGTGAATCACACACCGCCCACTGTCACACTGTGTACAGGGTGAATCACACACTGCCCACTGTCATACTGTGTACAGGGGTGAATCACACACTGCCCACTGTCACACTGTGTACAGGGGTGAATCACACACCGCCCACTGTCACACTGTGTACAGGGTGAATCACACACTGACCACTGTCATGCTGTGTACAGGGGTGAATCACACACTGCCCACTGTCACACTGTGAACAGGGGTGAATCACACACTGCCCACTGTGTACAGGGGTGAATCACACACTGCCCACTGTCGCACTGTGTACAGGAGTGAATCACACACTGTCCACTGCCACACTGTGTACAGGGGTGAATCACACACTGCCCACTGTCACACTGTGTACAGGAGTGAATCACACACTGCCCACTGTCACACTGTGTACAGGGGTGAATGACACACCGCCCACTGTCACACTGTGTACAGGGGTGAATCACATACTGCCCACTGTCGTACTGTGTACAGGGGTGAATCACACACTGCCCACTGTCACACTGTGTACAGGGGTGAATCACACACTGCCCACGGTCACACTGTGTACAGGGGTGAATCACACACTGCCCACTGTCACACTGTGTACAGGGGTGAATCACATACTGCCCACTGTCACACTGTTTACAGGGGTGAATCACACACTGCCCACTGTCACACTGTGTACAGGGGTGAATCACACACTGCCCACTGTCACACTGTGTACAGGGGTGAATCACACACTGTACACTGCCACACTGTGTACAGGGGTGAATCACACACTGCCCACTGTCACACTGTGTACAGGGGTGAATCACACATCGCCCACTGTCACACTGTGTACAGGGGTGAATCACACACTGCCCACTGTCGTACTGTGTACAGGGGTAAATCACACACTGCGCACTGTCACACTGTGTACAGGGGTGAATAACACACTGCCCACGGTCACACTGTGTACAGGGGTGAATCACACACTGTCCACTGTCACACTGTGTACAGGGGTGAATCACACACTGTCCACTGTCACACTGTGTACAGGGGTGAATCACACACTGCCCACTATGTACAGGGGTGAATCACACACTGCCCACTGTCACACTGTGTACAGGGGTGAATCACACACCACCCACTGCCACACTGTGTACAGGGGAAATCAAACACTGCCCACTGTCACACTGTGTACAGGGGTGAATCACACACTGCCCACTGTCACACTGTGTGCAGGGGGAATCACACACTGCCCACTGTCACACTGTGTACAGGGGTGAATCACACACTGCCCACTGTCGCACTGTGTACAGGGGTGAATCACACACTGCCCACTGTCACACTGTGTACAGGGGTGAATCACACACCGTCCACTGTCGCACTGTGTAGAGGGGTGAATCACACACTGCCCACTGTCGCACTGTGTACAGGGGTGAATCACACACTGCCTACTGTCAAACTGTGTACAGGGGTGAATCACACACTGCCCACTTTCACACTGTGTACAGGGGTGAGTCACACACTGCCCACTGTCGTACTGTGTACAGGGGTGAATCACACACTGCCCACTGTCACACTGTGTACAGGGGTGAATCACACACTGCCCACTGTCACACTGTGTACAGGGGTGAATCACACACCGCCCACTGTCACACTGTGTACAGGGTGAATCACACACTGCCCACTGTCATACTGTGTACAGGGCTGAATCACACACTGCCCACTGTCACACTGTGTACAGGGGTGAATCACACACCGCCCACTGTCACACTGTGTACAGGGTGAATCACACACTGCCCACTGTCATACTGTGTACAGGGGTGAATCACACACTGCCCACTGTCACACTGTGTACAGGGGTGAATCACACACTGCCCACTGTGTACAGGGGTGAATCACACACTGCCCACTGTCACACTGTGTACAGGGGTGAATCAGACACTGCCCACTGTCACACTGTGTACAGGGGTGAATCACACACCGCCCACTGTCACACTGTGTACAGGGGTGAATCACATAATGCCCACTGTCGTTCTGTGTACAGGGGTGAATCACACACTGCCCACTGTCACACTGTGTAAAGGGGTGAATCACACACTGCCCACGGTCACACTGTGTACAGGGGTGAATCACACACTGCCCACTGTCACACTGTGTACAGGGGTGAATCACATACTGCCCACTATCACACTGTTTACAGGGGTGAATCACACACTGCCCACTGTCACACTGTGTACAGGGGTGAATCACACACCGCCCACTGTCACACTGTGTACAGGGGTGAATCACACACTGCCCACTGTGTACAGGGGTCAATCACACACTGCCCACTGTCACACTGTGTACAGGGGTGAATCACACACCACCCACTGCCACACTGTGTACAGGGGAAATCACACACTGCCCACTGTCACACTGTGTACAGGGGTGAATCACACACCGCCCACTGTCACACTGTGTACAGGGGTGAATCACACACTGCCCACTGTCGCACTGTGTACAGGGGTGAATCACACACTGTCCACTGTCACACTGTGTACAGGGGTGAATCACACACTGCCCACTGTCACACTGTGTACAGGGGTGAATCACACACTGCCCACTGTCACACTGTGTACAGGGGTGAATCACACACTGCCCACTGTCGCACAGTGTACAGGGGTGAATCACACACTACCCACTGTGTACAGGGTGAATCACACACTACCCACTGTCACACTGTGTACAGGGGTGAATCACACACTGCCCACTGTAACACTGTGAACAGGGGTGAATCACACACTGCCCACTGTCACACTGTACAGGGGTGAATCACACACTGCCCACTGGCACACTGTGTACAGGGGTGAATCACACACTGCCCACTGTCACACTGTGTACAGGGGTGAATCACACACTGCCCACTGTCGCACTGTGTACAGGGGTGAATCAGACAATGCACACTGTCGTACTGTGTACAGGGGTGAATCACACACCGCCCACTGTCACACTGTGTACAGGGGTGAATCACACACTGCCCACTGTCACACTGTGTACAGGGGTGAATCACACACCGCCCACTGTCACACTGTGTACAGGGGTGAATCACACACTGCCCACTGTCACACTGTGTACAGGGGTGAATCACACACTGTCCACTGTCACACTGCGTACAGGGGTGAATCACACACTGCCCACTATGTACAGGGGTGAATCACACACTGCCCACTGTCACACTGTGTACAGGGGTGAATCACACACCACCCACTGCCACACTGTGTACAGGGGAAATCAAACACTGCCCACTGTCACACTGTGTACAGGGGTGAATCACACACTGCCCACTGTCACACTGTGTGCAGGGGGAATCACACACTGCCCACTGTCACACTGTGTACAGGGGTGAATCACACACTGCCCACTGTCGCACTGTGTACAGGTGTGAATCACACACTGCCCACTGTCACACTGTGTACAGGGGTGAATCACACACCGCCCACTGTCGCACTGTGTAGAGGGGTGAATCACACACTGCCCACTGTCGCACTGTGTACAGGGGTGAATCACACACTGCCCACTGTCACACTGTGTACTGGGGTGAATCACACACTGCCCACTGTCACACTGTGTAAAGGGGGAATCACACACTGCCCACTGTCACACTGTGTACAGGGGTGAATCACACACTGCCCACTGTCGCACTGTGTAAAGGGGTGAATCACACACCGCCCACTGTCACAATGTGTACAGGGGTGAATCACAAAACACCCACTGTCACACTGTGAACAGGGGTGAGTCAAACACCGCCCACTGTCACACTGTGTACAGGGGTGAATCACACACTGCCCACTGTCACACTGTACAGGGGTGAATCACACACTGCCCACTGGCACACTGTGTACAGGGGTGAGTCACACACTGCCCACTGTCGTGCTGTGTACAGGGGTGAATCACACACCGCCCACTGTCACACTGTGTACAGGGGTGAATCACACACTGCCCACTGTCACACTGTGTACAGGGGTGAATCACACACCGCCCACTGTCACACTGTGTACAGGGTGAATCACACACTACCCACTGTCATACTGTGTACAGGGGTGAATCACACACTGCCCACTGTCACACTGTGTACAGGGGTGAATCACACACCGCTCACTGTCACACTGTGTACAGGGTGAATCACACACTGCCCACTGTCATACTGTGTACAGGGGTGAATCACACACTGCCCACTGTCACACTGTGTACAGGGGTAAATCACACACTGCCCACTGTGTACAGGGGTGAATCACACACTGCCCACTGTCGCACTGTGTACAGGGGTGAATCACACACTGTCCACTGCCACACTGTGTACAGGGGTGAATCACACACTGCCCACTGTCACACTGTGTACAGGGGTGAATCACACACTGCCCACTGTCACACTGTGTACAGGGGTGAATCACACACCGCCCACTGTCACACTGTGTACAGGGGTGAATCACGTACTGCCCACTGTCGTACTGTGTACAGGGGTGAATCACACACTGCCCACTGTCACACTGTGTACAGGGGTGAATCACACACTGCCCACTGTCACACTGTGTACAGGGGTGAATCACAGACTGCCCACTGTCGCACTGTGTACAGAGGTGAATCTCACACTGTCCACTGTCACACTGTGTACAGGAGTGAATCACACACTGCCCACTGTCACACTGTGTACAGGGGTGAATCACACACTGCCCACTGTCACACTGTGTACAGGGGTGAATCACACACTGCCCACTGTCACACAGTGTACAGGGGTGAATAACACACTGTCACAATGTGTACAGGGGTGAATCACACACTGCCCACTGTCACACTGTGAACAGGGGTGAATCACACACTGCCCACTGTCGCACTGTGTACAGAGGTGAATCTCACACTGTCCACTGTCACACTGTGTACAGGAGTGAATCGCACACTGCCCACTGTCACACTGTGTACAGGGGTGAATCACACACTGCCCACTGTCACACTGTGTACAGGGGTGAATCACACACTGCCCACTGTCACACTGTGAACAGGGGTGAATCACACACTGCCCACTGTCACACTGTACAGGGGTGAATCACACACTGCCCACTGGCACACTGTGTACAGGGGTGAATCACACACTGCCCACTGTCACACTGTGTACAGGGGTGAATCACACACTGCCCACTGTCAACTGTATACAGGGGTGAATAACACACTGCCCACTGTCGTACTGTGTACAGGGGTGAATCACACACCGCCCACTGTAACACTGTGTACAGGGGTGAATCACACACTGCCCACTGTCACACTGTGAACAGGTGTGAATCACACACTGCCCACTGTCACACTGTACAGGGGTGAATCACACACTGCCCACTGGCACACTGTGTACAGGGGTGAATCACACACTGCCCACTGTCACACTGTGTACAGGGGTGAATCACACACTGCCCACTGTCACACTGTATACAGGGGTGAATAACACACTGCCCACTGTCGTACTGTGTACAGGGGTGAATCACACACCGCCCACTGTCACACTGTGTACAGGGGTGAATCACACACTGCCCACTGTCACACTGTGTACAGGGGTGAATCACACACCGCCCACTGTCACACTGCGTACAGGGTGAATCACACACTGCCCACTGTCATACTGTGTACAGGGGTGAATCACACACTGCCCACTGTCACACTGTGTACAGGGGCGAATCACACACTGCCCACTGTCACACTGTGTACAGGGGTGAATCACACACTGCCCACTGTGTACAGGGGTGAATCACACACTGCCCACAGTCGCACTGTGTACAGGGGTGAATCACACACTGTCCACTGCCACACTGTGTACAGGGGTGAATCACACACTGCCCACTGTCACACTGTGTAAAGGGGTGAATCACACACTGCCCACTGTCACACTGTGTACAGGGGTGAATCACACAACGCCCACTGTCACACTGTGTACAGGGGTGAATCACATACTGGCCACTGTCGTACTGTGTACAGGGGTGAATCACACACTGCCCACTGTCACATTGTGTACAGGGGTGAATCACACACTGCCCACGGTCACACTGTGTACAGGGGTGAATCACACACTGCCCACTGTCACACTGTGTACAGGGGTGAATCACATACTGCCCACTGTCACACTGTTTACAGGGGTGAATCACACACTGCCCACTGTCACACTGTGTACAGGGGTGAATCACACACCGCCCACTGTCACACTGTGTACAGGGGTGAATCACACACTGCCCACTGTCACACTGTACAGGGGTGAATCACACACTGCCCACTGTCACACTGTGTACAGGGGTGAATCACACACTGCCCACTGTCAAACAGTGTACAGGGGTGAATCACACACTGCCCACTTTCACACTGTGTACAGGGGTGAGTCACACACTGCCCACTGTCGTGCTGTGTACAGGGGTGAATCACACACCGCCCACTGTCACACTGTGTACAGGGGTGAATCACACACTGCCCACTGTCACACTGTGTACAGGGGTGAATCACACACCGCCCACTGTCACACTGTGTACAGGGTGAATCACACACTGCCCACTGTCATACTGTGTACAGGGGTGAATCACACACTGCCCACTGTCACACTGTGTACAGGGGTGAATCACACACCGCCCACTGTCACACTGTGTACAGGGTGAATCACACACTGCCCACTGTCATACTGTGTACAGGGGTGAATCACACACTGCCCACTGTCACACTGTGTACAGGGGTGAATCACACACTGCCCACTGTGTACAGGGGTGAATCACACACTGCCCACTGTCGCACTGTGTACAGGGGTGAATCACACACTGTCCACTGCCACACTGTGTACAGGGGTGAATCACACACTGCCCACTGTCACACTGTGTACAGGGGTGAATCACACATTGCCCACTGTCACACTGTGTACAGGGGTGAATCACACACCGCCCACTGTCACACTGTGTACAGGGGTGAATCACGTACTGCCCACTGTCGTACTGTGTACAGGGGTGAATCACACACTGCCCACTGTCACACTGTGTACAGGGGTGAATCACACACTGCCCACTGTCACACTGTGTACAGGGGTGAATCACACACTGCCCACTGTCGCACTGTGTACAGAGGTGAATCTCACACTGTCCACTGTCACACTGTGTACAGGAGTGAATCACACACTGCCCACTGTCACACTGTGTACAGGGGTGAATCACACACTGCCCACTGTCACACTGTGTACAGGGGTGAATCACACACTGCCCACTGTCACACAGTGTACAGGGGTGAATAACACACTGTCACACTGTGTACAGGGGTGAATCACACACTGCCCACTGTCACACTGTGAACAGGGGTGAATCACACACTGCCCACTGTCGCACTCTGTACAGAGGTGAATCTCACACTGTCCACTGTCACACTGTGTACAGGAGTGAATCGCACACTGCCCACTGTCACACTGTGTACAGGGGTGAATCACACACTGCCCACTGTCACACTGTGTACAGGGGTGAATCACACACTGCCCACTGTCACACAGTGTACAGGGGTGAATAACACACTGTCACACTGTGTACACGGGTGAATCACACACTGCCCACTGTCACACTGTGAACAGGGGTGAATCACACACTGCCCACTGTCACACTGTACAGGGGTGAATCACACACTGCCCACTGGCACACTGTGTACAGGGGTGAATCACACACTGCCCACTGTCACACTGTGTACAGGGGTGAATCACACACTGCCCACTGTCACACTGTATACAGGGGTGAATAACACACTGCCCACTGTCGTACTGTGTACAGGGGTGAATCACACACCGCCCACTGTCACACTGTGTACAGGGGTGAATCACACACTGCCCACTGTCACACTGTGTACAGGGGTGAATCACACACCGCCCACTGTCACACTGCGTACAGGGTGAATCACACACTGCCCACTGTCATACTGTGTACAGGGGTGAATCACACACTGCCCACTGTCACACTGTGTACAGGGGTGAATCACACACCGCCGACTGTCACACTGTGTACAGGGTGAATCACACACTGCCCACTGTCATGCTGTGTACAGGGCTGAATCACACACTGCCCACTGTCACACTGTGTACAGGGGTGAATCACACACTGCCCACTGTGTACAGGGGTGAATCACACACTGCCCACTGTCGCACTGTGTACAGGGGTGAATCACACACTGTCCACTGCCACACTGTGTACAGGGGTGAATCACACACTGCCCACTGTCACACTGTGTAAAGGGGTGAATCACACACTGCCCACTGTCACACTGTGTACAGGGGTGAATCACACAACGCCCACTGTCACACTGTGTACAGGGGTGAATCACATACTGGCCACTGTCGTACTGTGTACAGGGGTGAATCACACACTGCCCACTGTCACATTGTGTACAGGGGTGAATCACACACTGCCCACGGTCACACTGTGTACAGGGGTGAATCACACACTGCCCACTGTCACACTGTGTACAGGGGTGAATCACATACTGCCCACTGTCACACTGTTTACAGGGGTGAATCACACACTGCCCACTGTCACACTGTGTACAGGGGTGAATCACACACCGCCCACTGTCACACTGTGCACAGGGGTGAATCACACACTGTACATTGCCACACTGTGTACAGGGGTGAATCACACACTGCCCACTGTCACACTGTGTACAGGGGTGAATCACACACTGCCCACTGTCACACTGTGTACAGGGGTGAATCACACACTGCCCACTGTCGTACTGTGTACAGGGGTGAATCACACACTGCGCACTGTCACACTGTGTACAGGGGTGAATCACACACTGCCCACTGTCACACTGTGTACAGGGGTGAAACACATACTGCCCACTGTCACGCTGTGTACAGGGGTGAATCACACACTGCCCACTGTCACACTGTGTACAGGGGAGAATCACACACCGCCCACTGTCACACTGTGTACAGGGGTGAATCACACACTGCCCACTGTCACACTGTGTACAGGGGTGAATCACACACTGTCCACTGTCACACTGTGTACAGGGGTGAATCACACACTGCCCACTGTGTACAGGGGTGAATCACACACAGCCCACTTTCACACTGTATACAGGGGTGAATCACACACCACCCACTGCCACACTGTGTACAGGGGTGAATCACACACCGCCCACTGTCACACTGTGTACAGGGGTGAATCACACACTGCCCACTGTCACACTGTGTACAGGGGTGAATCACACACCGCCCACTGTCACACTGTGTACAGGGTGAATCACACACTGCCCACTGTCATACTGTGTACAGGGGTGAATCACACACTGCCCACTGTCACACTGTGTACAGGGGTGAATCACACACCGCCCTCTGTCACACTGTGTACAGGGTGAATCACACACTGACCACTGTCATGCTGTGTACAGGGGTGAATCACACACTGCCCACTGTCACACTGTGTACAGGGGTGAATCACACACTGCCCACTGTGTACAGGGGTGAATCACACACTGCCCACTGTCGCACTGTGTACAGGAGTGAATCACACACTGTCCACTGCCACACTGTGTACAGGGGTGAATCACACACTGCCCACTGTCACACTGTGTACAGGAGTGAATCACACACTGCCCACTGTCACACTGTGTACAGGGGTGAATCACACACCGCCCACTGTCACACTGTGTACAGGGGTGAATCACACACCGCCCACTGTCACACTGTGTACAGGGGTGAATCACACACTGCCCACTGTCACACTGTGTACAGGAGTGAATCACACACTGCCCACTGTCACACTGTGTACAGGGGTGAATCACACACCGCCCACTGTCACACTGTGTACAGGGGTGAATCACACACCGCCCACTGCCACACTGTGTACAGGGGTGAATCACACACTGCCCACTGTCACACTGTGTACAGGAGTGAATCACACACTGCCCACTGTCACACTGTGTACAGGGGTGAATCACACACCGCCCACTGTCACACTGTGTACAGGGGTGAATCACATACTGCCCACTGTCGTACTGTGTACAGGGGTGAATCACACACTGCCCACTGTCACACTGTGTACAGGGGTGAATCACACACTGCCCACGGTCACACTGTGTACAGGGGTGAATCACACACTGCCCACTGTCACACTGTGTACAGGGGTGAATCACATACTGCCCACTGTCACACTGTTTACAGGGGTGAATCACACACTGCCCACTGTCACACTGTGTACAGGGGTGAATCACACACTGCCCACTGTCACACTGTGTACAGGGGTGAATCACACACTGTACACTGCCACACTGTGTACAGGGGTGAATCACACACTGCCCACTGTCACACTGTGTACAGGGGTGAATCACACATCGCCCACTGTCACACTGTGTACAGGGGTGAATCACACACTGCCCACTGTCGTACTGTGTACAGGGGTAAATCACACACTGCGCACTGTCACACTGTGTACAGGGGTGAATAACACACTGCCCACGGTCACACTGTGTACAGGGGTGAATCACACACTGCCCACTGTCACACTGTGTACAGGGGTGAATCACACACTGTCCACTGTCACACTGTGTACAGGGGTGAATCACACACTGCCCACTATGTACAGGGGTGAATCACACACTGCCCACTGTCACACTGTGTACAGGGGTGAATCACACACCACCCACTGCCACACTGTGTACAGGGGAAATCAAACACTGCCCACTGTCACACTGTGTACAGGGGTGAATCACACACTGCCCACTGTCACACTGTGTGCAGGGGGAATCACACACTGCCCACTGTCACACTGTGTACAGGGGTGAATCACACACTGCCCACTGTCGCACTGTGTACAGGGGTGAATCACACACTGCCCACTGTCACACTGTGTACAGGGGTGAATCACACACCGTCCACTGTCGCACTGTGTAGAGGGGTGAATCACACACTGCCCACTGTCGCACTGTGTACAGGGGTGAATCACACACTGCCTACTGTCAAACTGTGTACAGGGGTGAATCACACACTGCCCACTTTCACACTGTGTACAGGGGTGAGTCACACACTGCCCACTGTCGTACTGTGTACAGGGGTGAATCACACACTGCCCACTGTCACACTGTGTACAGGGGTGAATCACACACTGCCCACTGTCACACTGTGTACAGGGCTGAATCACACACCGCCCACTGTCACACTGTGTACAGGGTGAATCACACACTGCCCACTGTCATACTGTGTACAGGGCTGAATCACACACTGCCCACTGTCACACTGTGTACAGGGGTGAATCACACACCGCCCACTGTCACACTGTGTACAGGGTGAATCACACACTGCCCACTGTCATACTGTGTACAGGGGTGAATCACACACTGCCCACTGTCACACTGTGTACAGGGGTGAATCACACACTGCCCACTGTGTACAGGGGTGAATCACACACTGCCCACTGTCACACTGTGTACAGGGGTGAATCAGACACTGCCCACTGTCACACTGTGTACAGGGGTGAATCACACACCGCCCACTGTCACACTGTGTACAGGGGTGAATCACATAATGCCCACTGTCGTTCTGTGTACAGGGGTGAATCACACACTGCCCACTGTCACACTGTGTAAAGGGGTGAATCACACACTGCCCACGGTCACACTGTGTACAGGGGTGAATCACACACTGCCCACTGTCAAACTGTGTACAGGGGTGAATCACATACTGCCCACTATCACACTGTTTACAGGGGTGAATCACACACTGCCCACTGTCACACTGTGTACAGGGGTGAATCACACACCGCCCACTGTCACACTGTGTACAGGGGTGAATCACACACTGCCCACTGTGTACAGGGGTCAATCACACACTGCCCACTGTCACACTGTGTACAGGGGTGAATCACACACTGCCCACTGTCGCACAGTGTACAGGGGTGAATCACACACTACCCACTGTGTACAGGGTGAATCACACACTACCCACTGTCACACTGTGTACAGGGGTGAATCACACACTGCCCACTGTAACACTGTGAACAGGGGTGAATCACACACTGCCCACTGTCACACTGTACAGGGGTGAATCACACACTGCCCACTGGCACACTGTGTACAGGGGTGAATCACACACTGCCCACTGTCACACTGTGTACAGGGGTGAATCACACACTGCCCACTGTCGCACTGTGTACAGGGGTGAATCAGACAATGCACACTGTCGTACTGTGTACAGGGGTGAATCACACACCGCCCACTGTCACACTGTGTACAGGGGTGAATCACACACTGCCCACTGTCACACTGTGTACAGGGGTGAATCACACACCGCCCACTGTCACACTGTGTACAGGGGTGAATCACACACTGCCCACTGTCACACTGTGTACAGGGGTGAATCACACACTGTCCACTGTCACACTGTGTACAGGGGTGAATCACACACTGCCCACTATGTACAGGGGTGAATCACACACTGCCCACTGTCACACTGTGTACAGGGGTGAATCACACACCACCCACTGCCACACTGTGTACAGGGGAAGTCAAACACTGCCCACTGTCACACTGTGTACAGGGGTGAATCACACACTGCCCACTGTCACACTGTGTGCAGGGGGAATCACACACTGCCCACTGTCACACTGTGTACAGGGGTGAATCACACACTGCCCACTGTCGCACTGTGTACAGGTGTGAATCACACACTGCCCACTGTCACACTGTGTACAGGGGTGAATCACACACCGCCCACTGTCGCACTGTGTAGAGGGGTGAATCACACACTGCCCACTGTCGCACTGTGTACAGGGGTGAATCACACACTGCCCACTGTCACACTGTGTACTGGGGTGAATCACACACTGCCCACTGTCACACTGTGTAAAGGGGGAATCACACACTGCCCACTGTCACACTGTGTACAGGGGTGAATCACACACTGCCCACTGTCGCACTGTGTAAAGGGGTGAATCACACACCGCCCACTGTCACAATGTGTACAGGGGTGAATCACAAAACACCCACTGTCACACTGTGAACAGGGGTGAGTCAAACACCGCCCACTGTCACACTGTGTACAGGGGTGAATCACACACTGCCCACTGTCACACTGTACAGGGGTGAATCACACACTGCCCACTGGCACACTGTGTACAGGGGTGAGTCACACACTGCCCACTGTCGTGCTGTGTACAGGGGTGAATCACACACCGCCCACTGTCACACTGTGTACAGGGGTGAATCACACACTGCCCACTGTCACACTGTGTACAGGGGTGAATCACACACCGCCCACTGTCACACTGTGTACAGGGTGAATCACACACTGCCCACTGTCATACTGTGTACAGGGGTGAATCACACACTGCCCACTGTCACACTGTGTACAGGGGTGAATCACACACCGCCCACTGTCACACTGTGTACAGGGTGAATCACACACTGCCCACTGTCATACTGTGTACAGGGGTGAATCACACACTGCCCACTGTCACACTGTGTACAGGGGTGAATCACACACTGCCCACTGTGTACAGGGGTGAATCACACACTGCCCACTGTCGCACTGTGTACAGGGGTGAATCACACACTGTCCACTGCCACACTGTGTACAGGGGTGAATCACACACTGCCCACTGTCAGACTGTGTACAGGGGTGAATCACACACTGCCCACTGTCACACTGTGTACAGGGGTGAATCACACACCGCCCACTGTCACACTGTGTACAGGGGTGAATCACGTACTGCCCACTGTCGTACTGTGTACAGGGGTGAATCACACACTGCCCACTGTCACACTGTGTACAGGGGTGAATCACACACTGCCCACTGTCACACTGTGTACAGGGGTGAATCACACACTGCCCACTGTCGCACTGTGTACAGAGGTGAATCTCACACTGTCCACTGTCACACTGTGTACAGGAGTGAATCACACACTGCCCACTGTCACACTGTGTACAGGGGTGAATCACACACTGCCCACTGTCACACTGTGTACAGGGGTGAATCACACACTGCCCACTGTCACACAGTGTACAGGGGTGAATAACACACTGTCACACTGTGTACAGGGGTGAATCACACACTGCCCACTGTCACACTGTGAACAGGGGTGAATCACACACTGCCCACTGTCGCACTGTGTACAGAGGTGAATCTCACACTGTCCACTGTCACACTGTGTACAGGAGTGAATCGCACACTGCCCACTGTCACACTGTGTACAGGGGTGAATCACACACTGCCCACTGTCACACTGTGTACAGGGGTGAATCACACACTGCCCACTGTCACACTGTGAACAGGGGTGAATCACACACTGCGCACTGTCACACTGTACAGGGGTGAATCACACACTGCCCACTGGCACACTGTGTACAGGGGTGAATCACACACTGCCCACTGTCACACTGTGTACAGGGGTGAATCACACACTGCCCACTGTCAACTGTATACAGGGGTGAATAACACACTGCCCACTGTCGTACTGTGTACAGGGGTGAATCACACACCGCCCACTGTAACACTGTGTACAGGGGTGAATCACACACTGCCCACTGTCACACTGTGAACAGGTGTGAATCACACACTGCCCACTGTCACACTGTACAGGGGTGAATCACACACTGCCCACTGGCACACTGTGTACAGGGGTGAATCACACACTGCCCACTGTCACACTGTGTACAGGGGTGAATCACACACTGCCCACTGTCACACTGTATACAGGGGTGAATAACACACTGCCCACTGTCGTACTGTGTACAGGGGTGAATCACACACCGCCCACTGTCACACTGTGTACAGGGGTGAATCACACACTGCCCACTGTCACACTGTGTACAGGGGTGAATCACACACCGCCCACTGTCACACTGCGTACAGGGTGAATCACACACTGCCCACTGTCATACTGTGTACAGGGGTGAATCACACACTGCCCACTGTCACACTGTGTACAGGGGTGAATCACACACCGCCCACTGTCACACTGTGTACAGGGTGAATCACACACTGCCCACTGACATGCTGTGTACAGGGCTGAATCACACACTGCCCACTGTCACACTGTGTACAGGGGTGAATCACACACTGCCCACTGTGTACAGGGGTGAATCACACACTGCCCACTGTCGCACTGTGTACAGGGGTGAATCACACACTGTCCACTGCCACACTGTGTACAGGGGTGAATCACACACTGCCCACTGTCACACTGTGTACAGGGGTGAATCACACACTGCCCACTGTCACACTGTGTACAGGGGTGAATCACACAACGCCCACTGTCACACTGTGTACAGGGGTGAATCACATACTGGCCACTGTCGTACTGTGTACAGGGGTGAATCACACACTGCCCACTGTCACATTGTGTACAGGGGTGAATCACACACTGCCCACGGTTACACTGTGTACAGGGGTGAATCACACACTGCCCACTGTCACACTGTGTACAGGGGTGAATCACATACTGCCCACTGTCACACTGTTTACAGGGGTGAATCACACACTGCCCACTGTCACACTGTGTACAGGGGTGAATCACACACCGCCCACTGTCACACTGTGTACAGGGGTGAATCACACACTGCCCACTGTCACACTGTACAGGGGTGAATCACACACTGCCCACTGGCACACTGTGTACAGGGGTGAATCACACACTGCCCACTGTCAAACAGTGTACAGGGGTGAATCACACACTGCCCACTTTCACACTGTGTACAGGGGTGAGTCACACACTGCCCACTGTCGTGCTGTGTACAGGGGTGAATCACACACCGCCCACTGTCACACTGTGTACAGGGGTGAATCACACACTGCCCACTGTCACACTGTGTACAGGGGTGAATCACACACCGCCCACTGTCACACTGTGTACAGGGTGAATCACACACTGCCCACTGTCATACTGTGTACAGGGGTGAATCACACACTGCCCACTGTCACACTGTGTACAGGGGTGAATCACACACCGCCCACTGTCACACTGTGTACAGGGTGAATCACACACTGCCCACTGTCATACTGTGTACAGGGGTGAATCACACACTGCCCACTGTCACACTGTGTACAGGGGTGAATCACACACTGCCCACTGTGTACAGGGGTGAATCACACACTGCCCACTGTCGCACTGTGTACAGGGGTGAATCACACACTGTCCACTGCCACACTGTGTACAGGGGTGAATCACACACTGCCCACTGTCACACTGTGTACAGGGGTGAATCACACATTGCCCACTGTCACACTGTGTACAGGGGTGAATCACACACCGCCCACTGTCACACTGTGTACAGGGGTGAATCACATACTGGCCACTGTCGTACTGTGTACAGGGGTGAATCACACACTGCCCACTGTCACACTGTGTACAGGGGTGAATCACACACTGCCCACTGTCACACTGTGTACAGGGGTGAATCACACACTGCCCACTGTCGCACTGTGTACAGAGGTGAATCTCACACTGTCCACTGTCACACTGTGTACAGGAGTGAATCACACACTGCCCACTGTCACACTGTGTACAGGGGTGAATCACACACTGCCCACTGTCACACTGTGTACAGGGGTGAATCACACACTGCCCACTGTCACACAGTGTACAGGGGTGAATAACACACTGTCACACTGTGTACAGGGGTGAATCACACACTGCCCACTGTCACACTGTGAACAGGGGTGAATCACACACTGCCCACTGTCGCACTGTGTACAGAGGTGAATCTCACACTGTCCACTGTCACACTGTGTACAGGAGTGAATCGCACACTGCCCACTGTCACACTGTGTACAGGGGTGAATCACACACTGCCCACTGTCACACTGTGTACAGGGGTGAATCACACACTGCCCACTGTCACACAGTGTACAGGGGTGAATAACACACTGTCACACTGTGTACACGGGTGAATCACACACTGCCCACTGTCACACTGTGAACAGGGGTGAATCACACACTGCCCACTGTCACACTGTACAGGGGTGAATCACACACTGCCCACTGGCACACTGTGTACAGGGGTGAATCACACACTGCCCACTGTCACACTGTGTACAGGGGTGAATCACACACTGCCCACTGTGTACAGGGGTGAATCACACACTGCCCACTGTCGCACTGTGTACAGGGGTGAATCACACACTGTCCACTGCCACACTGTGTACAGGGGTGAATCACACACTGCCCACTGTCACACTGTGTACAGGGGTGAATCACACACTGCCCACTGTCACACTGTGTACAGGGGTGAATCACACAACGCCCACTGTCACACTGTGTACAGGGGTGAATCACATACTGGCCACTGTCGTACTGTGTACAGGGGTGAATCACACACTGCCCACTGTCACATTGTGTACAGGGGTGAATCACACACTGCCCACGGTTACACTGTGTACAGGGGTGAATCACACACTGCCCACTGTCACACTGTGTACAGGGGTGAATCACATACTGCCCACTGTCACACTGTTTACAGGGGTGAATCACACACTGCCCACTGTCACACTGTGTACAGGGGTGAATCACACACCGCCCACTGTCACACTGTGTACAGGGGTGAATCACACACTGCCCACTGTCACACTGTACAGGGGTGAATCACACACTGCCCACTGGCACACTGTGTACAGGGGTGAATCACACACTGCCCACTGTCAAACAGTGTACAGGGGTGAATCACACACTGCCCACTTTCACACTGTGTACAGGGGTGAGTCACACACTGCCCACTGTCGTGCTGTGTACAGGGGTGAATCACACACCGCCCACTGTCACACTGTGTACAGGGGTGAATCACACACTGCCCACTGTCACACTGTGTACAGGGGTGAATCACACACCGCCCACTGTCACACTGTGTACAGGGTGAATCACACACTGCCCACTGTCATACTGTGTACAGGGGTGAATCACACACTGCCCACTGTCACACTGTGTACAGGGGTGAATCACACACCGCCCACTGTCACACTGTGTACAGGGTGAATCACACACTGCCCACTGTCATACTGTGTACAGGGGTGAATCACACACTGCCCACTGTCACACTGTGTACAGGGGTGAATCACACACTGCCCACTGTGTACAGGGGTGAATCACACACTGCCCACTGTCGCACTGTGTACAGGGGTGAATCACACACTGTCCACTGCCACACTGTGTACAGGGGTGAATCACACACTGCCCACTGTCACACTGTGTACAGGGGTGAATCACACATTGCCCACTGTCACACTGTGTACAGGGGTGAATCACACACCGCCCACTGTCACACTGTGTACAGGGGTGAATCACGTACTGCCCACTGTCGTACTGTGTACAGGGGTGAATCACACACTGCCCACTGTCACACTGTGTACAGGGGTGAATCACACACTGCCCACTGTCACACTGTGTACAGGGGTGAATCACACACTGCCCACTGTCGCACTGTGTACAGAGGTGAATCTCACACTGTCCACTGTCACACTGTGTACAGGAGTGAATCACACACTGCCCACTGTCACACTGTGTACAGGGGTGAATCACACACTGCCCACTGTCACACTGTGTACAGGGGTGAATCACACACTGCCCACTGTCACACAGTGTACAGGGGTGAATAACACACTGTCACACTGTGTACAGGGGTGAATCACACACTGCCCACTGTCACACTGTGAACAGGGGTGAATCACACACTGCCCACTGTCGCACTGTGTACAGAGGTGAATCTCACACTGTCCACTGTCACACTGTGTACAGGAGTGAATCGCACACTGCCCACTGTCACACTGTGTACAGGGGTGAATCACACACTGCCCACTGTCACACTGTGTACAGGGGTGAATCACACACTGCCCACTGTCACACAGTGTACAGGGGTGAATAACACACTGTCACACTGTGTACACGGGTGAATCACACACTGCCCACTGTCACACTGTGAACAGGGGTGAATCACACACTGCCCACTGTCACACTGTACAGGGGTGAATCACACACTGCCCACTGGCACACTGTGTACAGGGGTGAATCACACACTGCCCACTGTCACACTGTGTACAGGGGTGAATCACACACTGCCCACTGTCACACTGTATACAGGGGTGAATAACACACTGCCCACTGTCGTACTGTGTACAGGGGTGAATCACACACCGCCCACTGTCACACTGTGTACAGGGGTGAATCACACACTGCCCACTGTCACACTGTGTACAGGGGTGAATCACACACCGCCCACTGTCACACTGCGTACAGGGTGAATCACACACTGCCCACTGTCATACTGTGTACAGGGGTGAATCACACACTGCCCACTGTCACACTGTGTACAGGGGTGAATCACACACCGCCCACTGTCACACTGTGTACAGGGTGAATCACACACTGCCCACTGTCATGCTGTGTACAGGGCTGAATCACACACTGCCCACTGTCACACTGTGTACAGGGGTGAATCACACACTGCCCACTGTGTACAGGGGTGAATCACACACTTCCCACTGTCGCACTGTGTACAGGGGTGAATCACACACTGTCCACTGCCACACTGTGTACAGGGGTGAATCACACACTGCCCACTGTCACACTGTGTAAAGGGGTGAATCACACACTGCCCACTGTCACACTGTGTACAGGGGTGAATCACACAACGCCCACTGTCACACTGTGTACAGGGGTGAATCACATACTGGCCACTGTCGTACTGTGTACAGGGGTGAATCACACACTGCCCACTGTCACATTGTGTACAGGGGTGAATCACACACTGCCCACGGTCACACTGTGTACAGGGGTGAATCACACACTGCCCACTGTCACACTGTGTACAGGGGTGAATCACATACTGCCCACTGTCACACTGTTTACAGGGGTGAATCACACACTGCCCACTGTCACACTGTGTACAGGGGTGAATCACACACCGCCCACTGTCACACTGTGCACAGGGGTGAATCACACACTGTACATTGCCACACTGTGTACAGGGGTGAATCACACACTGCCCACTGTCACACTGTGTACAGGGGTGAATCACACACTGCCCACTGTCACACTGTGTACAGGGGTGAATCACACACTGCCCACTGTCGTACTGTGTACAGGGGTGAATCACACACTGCGCACTGTCACACTGTGTACCGGGGTGAATCACACACTGCCCACTGTCACACTGTGTACAGGGGTGAAACACATACTGCCCACTGTCACGCTGTGTACAGGGGTGAATCACACACTGCCCACTGTCACACTGTGTACAGGGGAGAATCACACACCGCCCACTGTCACACTGTGTACAGGGGTGAATCACACACTGCCCACTGTCACACTGTGTACAGGGGTGAATCACACACTGTCCACTGTCACACTGTGTACAGGGGTGAATCACACACTGCCCACTGTGTACAGGGGTGAATCACACACAGCCCACTTTCACACTGTATACAGGGGTGAATCACACACCACCCACTGCCACACTGTGTACAGGGGAAATCAAACACTGCCCACTGTCACACTGTGTACAGGGTTGAATCACACACTGCCCACTGTCACACTGTGTGCAGGGGGAATCACACACTGCCCACTGTCACACTGCGTACAGGGGTGAATCACACACTGCCCACTGTCGCACTGTGTACAGGGGTGAATCACACACCGCCCACTGTCACACTGTGTACAGGGGTGAATCACACACCGCCCACTGTCGCACTGTGTAGAGGGGTGAATCACACACTGCCCACTGTCGCACTGTGTACAGGGGTGAATCACACACTGCCCACTGTCACACTGTGTACTGGGGTGAATCACACACTGCCCACTGTCACACTGTGTACAGGGGGAATCACACACTGCCCACTGTCACACTGTGTACAGGGGTGAATCACACACTGCACACTGTCGCACTGTGTAAAGGGGTGAATCACACACCGCCCACTGTCACACTGTGTACAGGGGTGAATCACACACCACCCACTGTCACACTGTGAACAGGCGTGAGTCAAACACCGCCCACTGTCACACTGTGTACAGGGGTGAATCACACACTGCCCACTGGCACACTGTGTACAGAGGTGAATCACACACTGCACACTGTCAAACTGTGTACAGGGGTGAATCACACACTGCCCACTTTCAAACTGTGTACAGGGGTGAGTCACACACTGCCCACTGTCGTACTGTGTACAGGGGTGAATCACACACCGCCCACTGTCACACTGTGTACAGGGGTGAATCACACACTGCCCACTGTCACACTGTGTACAGGGGTGAATCACACACCGCCCACTGTCACACTGTGTACAGGGTGAATCACACACTGCCCACTGTCATACTGTGTACAGGGGTGAATCACACACTGCCCACTGTCACACTGTGTACAGGGGTGAATCACACACCGCCCACTGTCACACTGTGTACAGGGTGAATCACACACTGCCCACTGTCATACTGTGTACAGGGGTGAATCACACACTGCCCACTGTCACACTGTGTACAGCGGTGAATCACACACTGCCCACTGTGTACAGGGGTGAATCACACACTGCCCACTGTCGCACTGTGTACAGGGGTGAATCACACACTGTCCACTGCCACACTGTGTACAGGGGTGAATCACACACTGCCCACTGTCACACTGTGTACAGGGGTGAATCACACACTGCCCACTGTCACACTGTGTACAGGGGTGAATCACACACTGCCCACGGTCACACTGTGTACAGGGGTGAATCACACACTGCCCACTGTCACACTGTGTACAGGGGTGAATCACATACTGCCCACTGTCACACTGTTTACAGGGGTGAATCACACACTGCCCACTGTCACACTGTGTACAGGGGTGAATCACACACCGCCCACTGTCACACTGTGCACAGCGGTGAATCACACACTGTCCACTGTGTACAGGGGTGAATCACACACTGCCCACTGTCACACTGTGTACAGGGGTGAATCACACACCACCCACTGCCACACTGTGTACAGGGAAATCACACACTGCCCACTGTCACACTGTGTACAGGGGTGAATCACACACTGCCCACTGTCGCACTGTGTACAGGGGTGAATCACACACTGCCCACTGTCACACTGTGTACAGGGGTGAATCACATACTGCCCACTGTCGTACTGTGTACAGGGGTGAATCACACACTGCCCACTGTCACACTGTGTACAGGGGTGAATCACACACTGCCCACGGTCACACTGTGTACAGGGGTGAATCACACACTGCCCACTGTCACACTGTGTACAGGGGTGAATCACATACTGCCCACTGTCACACTGTTTACAGGGGTGAATCACACACTGCCCACTGTCACACTGTGTACAGGGGTGAATCACACACCGCCCACTGTCACACTGTGCACAGCGGTGAATCACACACTGCCCACTGTGTACAGGGTTGAATCACACACTGCCCACTGTCATACTGTGTACAGGGGTGAATCACACACCACCCACTGCCACACTGTGTACAGGGAAATCACACACTGCCCACTGTCACACTGTGTACAGGGGTGAATCACACACTGCCCACTGTCGCACTCTGTACAGGGGTGAATCACACACTGCCCACTGTCGCACTGTGTACAGGGGTGAATCACACACTGTCCACTGTCACACTGTGTACAGGGGTGAATCACACACTGCCCACTGTCACACTGTGTACAGGGGTGAATCACACACTGCCCACTGTCACACTGTGTACAGGGGTGAATCACACACTGCCCACTGTCACACAGTGTACAGGGGTGAATCACACACTGCCCACTGTGTACAGGGTGAATCACACACTACCCACTGTCACACTGTGTACAGGGGTGAATCACACACTGCCCACTGTCACACTGTGAACAGGGGTGAATCACACACTGCCCACTGTCGCACTGTGTACAGGGGTGAATCACACACTGTCCACTGCCACACTGTGTACAGGGGTGAATCACACACTGCCCACTGTCACACTGTGTTCAGGGGTCTATCACACACTGCCCACTGTCACACTGTGTACAGGGGTGAATCACACACTGCCCACTGTCACACTGTGTACAGGGGTGAATCACACACTGCCCACTGTGTACAGGGTGAATCACACACTACCCACTGTCACACTGTGTACAGGGGTGAATCACACACTGCCCACTGTCACACTGTGAACAGGGGTGAATCACACACTGCCCACTGTCACACTGTGTAAAGGGGTGAATCACACACCGCCCACTGTCACACTGTGTACAGGGGTGAATCACACACTGCCCACTGTCACACTGTGTACAGGGGTGAATCACACACTGCCCACTGTCGCACAGTGTACAGGGGTGAATCACACACTACCCACTGTGTACAGGGTGAATCACACACTACCCACTGTCACACTGTGTACAGGGGTGAATCACACACTGCCCACTGTAACACTGTGAACAGGGGTGAATCACACACTGCCCACTGTCACACTGTTCAGGGGTGAATCACACACTGCCCACTGGCACACTGTGTACAGGGGTGAATCACACACTGCCCACTGTCACACTGTGTACAGGGGTGAATCGCACACTGCCCACTGTCGCAATGTGTACAGGGGTGAATCAGACACTGCCCACTGTCGTACTGTGTACAGGGGTGAATCACACACCGCCCACTGACACACTGTGTACAGGGTTGAATCACACACTGCCCACTGTCACACTGTGTACAGTGGTGAATCAAACACCGCCCACTGTCACACTGTGTACAGGGGTGAATCACACACTGCCCACTGTCACACTGTGAACAGGGGTGAATCACACACTGTCCACTGTCACACTGTGTACAGGGGTGAATCACACACTGCCCACTATGTACAGGGGTGAATGACACACTGCCCACTGTCACACTGTGTACAGGGGTGAATCACACACCACCCACTGCCACACTGTGTACAGGGGAAATCAAACACTGCCCACTGTCACACTGTGTACAGGGGTGAATCACACACTGCCCACTGTCACACTGTGTGCAGGGGGAATCACACACTGCCCACCGTCACACTGTGTACAGGGGTGAATCACACACTGCCCACTGTCGCACTGTGTACAGGTGTGAATCACACACTGCCCACTGTCACACTGTGTACAGGGGTGAATCACACACCGCCCACTGTCGCACTGTGTAGAGGGGTGAATCACACACTGCCCACTGTCGCACTGTGTACAGGGGTGAATCACACACTGCCTACTGTCACACTGTGTACTGGGGTGAATCACACACTGCCCACTGTCACACTGTGTACAGGGGGAATCACACACTGCCCACTTTCACACTGTGTACAGGGGTGACTCACACACTGCCCACTGTCGCACTGTGTAAAGGGGTGAATCACACACCGCCCACTGTCACACTGTGTACAGGGGTGAATCACAAACCACCCACTGTCACACTGTGAACAGGGGTGAGTCAAACACCGCCCACTGTCACACTGTGTACAGGGGTGAATCACACACTGCCCACTGTCACACTGTACAGGGGTGAATCACACACTGCCCA
Source organism: Cetorhinus maximus (assembly GCF_964194155.1). Lineage (NCBI taxonomy): Eukaryota > Metazoa > Chordata > Chondrichthyes > Lamniformes > Cetorhinidae > Cetorhinus > Cetorhinus maximus. Next base: position 604,107 of record NW_027596186.1, on the reverse strand, counting down.
CTGTCACACTGTGTACAGGGGTGAATCACACACTGCCCACTGTCACACAGTGTACAGGGGTGAATCACACACTGCCCACTGTGTACAGGGTGAATCACACACTACCCACTGTCACACTGTGTACAGGGTTTGAATCACACACTGCCCACTGTCACACTGTGAACAGGGGTGAATCACACACTGCCCACTGTCGCACTGTGTACAGGGGTGAATCACACACTGTCCACTGCCACACTGTGTACAGGGGTGAATCACACACTGCCCACTGTCACACTGTGTTCAGGGGTCTATCACACACTGCCCACTGTCACACTGTGTACAGGGGTGAATCACACACTGCCCACTGTCACACTGTGTACAGGGGTGAATCACACACTGCCCACTGTGTACAGGGTGAATCACACACTACCCACTGTCACACTGTGTACAGGGGTGAATCACACACTGCCCACTGTCACACTGTGAACAGGGGTGAATCACACACTGCCCACTGTCACACTGTGTAAAGGGGTGAATCACACACCGCCCACTGTCACACTGTGTACAGGGGTGAATCACACACTGCCCACTGTCACACTGTGTACAGGGGTGAATCACACACTGCCCACTGTCGCACAGTGTACAGGGGTGAATCACACACTACCCACTGTGTACAGGGTGAATCACACACTACCCACTGTAACACTGTGAACAGGGGTGAATCACACACTGCCCACTGTCACACTGTACAGGGGTGAATCACACACTGCCCACTGGCACACTGTGTACAGGGGTGAATCACACACTGCCCACTGTCACACTGTGTACAGGGGTGAATCACAAACTGCCCACTGTCGCACTGTGTACAGGGGTGAATCAGACACTGCCCACTGTCGTACTGTGTACAGGGGTGAATCACACACCGCCCACTGTCACACTGTGTACAGGGGTGAATCACACACTGCCCACTGTCACACTGTGTACAGGGGTGAATCACACACCGCCCACTGTCACACTGTGTACAGGGGTGAATCACACACTGCCCACTGTCACACTGTGAACAGGGGTGAATCACACACTGTCCACTGTCACACTGTGTACAGGGGTGAATCACACACTGCCCACTATGTACAGGGGTGAATGACACACTGCCCACTGTCACACTGTGTACAGGGGTGAATCACACACCACCCACTGCCACACTGTGTACAGGGGAAATCAAACACTGCCCACTGTCACACTGTGTACAGGGGTGAAACACACACTGCCCACTGTCACACTGTGTGCAGGGGGAATCACACACTGCCCACTGTCACACTGTGTACAGGGGTGAATCACACACTGCCCACTGTCGCACTGTGTACAGGTGTGAATCACACACTGCCCACTGTCACACTGTGTACAGGGGTGAATCACACACCGCCCACTGTCGCACTGTGTAGAGGGGTGAATCACACACTGCCCACTGTCGCACTGTGTACAGGGGTGAATCACACACTGCCTACTGTCACACTGTGTACTGGGGTGAATCACACACTGCCCACTGTCACACTGTGTACAGGGGGAATCACACACTGCCCACTTTCACACTGTGTACAGGGGTGAATCACACACTGCACACTGTCGCACTGTGTAAAGGGGTGAATCACACACCGCCCACTGTCACACTGTGTACAGGGGTGAATCACAAACCACCCACTGTCACACTGTGAACAGGGGTGAGTCAAACACCGCCCACTGTCACACTGTGTACAGGGGTGAATCACACACTGCCCACTGTCACACTGTACAGGGGTGAATCACACACTGCCCACTGGCACACTGTGTACAGGGGTGAATCACACACTGCCCACTGTCAAACAGTGTACAGGGGTGAATCACACACTGCCCACTTTCACACTGTGTACAGGGGTGAGTCACACACTGCCCACTGTCGTGCTGTGTACAGGGGTGAATCACACACCACCCACTGTCACACTGTGTACAGGGGTGAATCACACACTGCCCACTGTCACACTGTGTACAGGGGTGAATCACACACCGCCCACTGTCACACTGTGTACAGGGTGAATCACACACTGCCCACTGTCATACTGTGTACAGGGGTGAATCACACACTGCCCACTGTCACACTGTGTACAGGGGTGAATCACACACCGCCCACTGTCACACTGTGTACAGGGTGAATCACACGCTGCCCACTGTCATACTGTGTACAGGGGTGAATCACACACTGCCCACTGTCACACTGTGTACAGGGGTGAATCACACACTGCCCACTGTGTACAGGGGTGAATCACACACTGCCCACTGTCGCACTGTGTACAGGGGTGAATCACACACTGTCCACTGCCACACTGTGTACAGGGGTGAATCACACACTGCCCACTGTCACACTGTGTACAGGGGTGAATCACACACTGCCCACTGTCACACTGTGTACAGGGGTGAATCACACACCGCCCACTGTCACACTGTGTACAGGGGTGAATCACATACTGCCCACTGTCGTACTGTGTACAGGGGTGAATCACACACTACCCACTGTCACACTGTGTACAGGGGTGAATCACACACTGCCCACTGTCACACTGTGTACAGGGGTGAATCACACACTGCCCACTGTCACACTGTGTACAGGGGTGAATCACATACTGCCCACTGTCACACTGTTTACAGGGGTGAATCACACACTGCCCACTGTCACACTGTGTACAGGGGTGAATCACACACCGCCGACTGTCACACTGTGTACAGGGGTGAATCACACACTGCCCACTGTGTACAGGGGTGAATCACACACTGCCCACTGTCACACTGTGTACAGGGGTGAATCACACACCACCCACTGCCACACTGAGTACAGGGGAAATCTCACACTGCCCACTGTCACACTGTGTACAGGGGTGAATCACACACTGCCCACTGTGTACAGGGTGAATCACACACTACGCACTGTCACACTGTGTACAGGGGTGAATCACACACTGCCCACTGTCACACTGTGAACAGGGGTGAATCACACACTGCCCACTGTCACACTGTACAGGGGTGAATCACACACTGCCCACTGGCACACTGTGTACAGGGGTGAATCACACACTGCCCACTGTCACACTGTGTACAGGGGTGAATCACACACTGCCCACTGTCACACTGTATACAGGGGTGAATCACACACTGCCCACTGTCGTACTATGTACAGGGGTGAATCACACACCGCCCACTGTCACACTGTGTACAGGGGTGAATCACACACTGCCCACTGTCACACTGTGTACAGGGGTGAATCACACACCGCCCACTGTCACACTGCGTACAGGGTGAATCACACACTGCCCACTGTCATACTGTGTACAGGGGTGAATAACACACTGCCCACTGTCACACTGTGTACAGGGGTGAATCACACACCGCCCACTGTCACACTGTGTACAGGGTGAATCACACACTGCCCACTGTCGCACTGTGTACAGGTGTGAATCACACACTGCCCACTGTCACACTGTGTACAGGGGTGAATCACACACCGCCCACTGTCGCACTGTGTAGAGGGGTGAATCACACACTGCCCACTGTCGCACTGTGTACAGGGGTGAATCACACACTGCCTACTGTCACACTGTGTACTGGGGTGAATCACACACTGCCCACTGTCACACTGTGTACAGGGGGAATCACACACTGCCCACTTTCACACTGTGTACAGGGGTGAATCACACACTGCCCACTGTCGCACTGTGTAAAGGGGTGAATCACACACCGCCCACTGTCACACTGTGTACAGGGTTGAATCACAAACCACCCACTGTCACACTGTGAACAGGGGTGAGTCAAACACCGCCCACTGTCACACTGTGTACAGGGGTGAATCACACACTGCCCACTGTCACACTGTACAGGGGTGAATCACACACTGCCCACTGGCACACTGTGTACAGGGGTGAATCACACACTGCCCACTGTCAAACAGTGTACAGGGGTGAATCACACACTGCCCACTTTCACACTGTGTACAGGGGTGAGTCACACACTGCCCACTGTCGTGCTGTGTACAGGGGTGAATCACACACCGCCCACTGTCACACTGTGTACAGGGGTGAATCACACACTGCCCACTGTCACACTGTGTACAGGGGTGAATCACACACCGCCCACTGTCACACTGTGTACAGGGTGAATCACACACTGCCCACTGTCATACTGTGTACAGGGGTGAATCACACACTGCCCACTGTCACACTGTGTACAGGGTGAATCACACGCTGCCCACTGTCATACTGTGTACAGGGGTGAATCACACACTGCCCACTGTCACACTGTGTACAGGGGTGAATCACACACTGCCCACTGTTTACAGGGGTGAATCACACACTGCCCACTGTCGCACTGTGTACAGGGGTGAATCACGTACTGCCCACTGTCGTACTGTGTACAGGGGTGAATCACACACTGCCCACTGTCACACTGTGTACAGGGGTGAATCACACACTGCCCACTGTCACACTGTGTACAGGGGTGAATCACACACCGCCCACTGGCACACTGTGTACAGGGGTGAATCACATACTGCCCACTGTCGTACTGTGTACAGGGGTGAATCACACACTGCCCACTGTCACACTGTGTACAGGGGTGAATCACACACTGCCCACGGTCACACTATGTACAGGGGTGAATCACACACTGCCCACTGTCACACTGTGTACAGGGGTGAATCACATACTGCCCACTGTCACACTGTTTACAGGGGTGAATCACACGCTGCTCAATGTCACACTGTGTACAGGGGTGAATCACACACCGCCCACTGTCACACTGTGTACAGGGGTGAATCACACACTGCCCACTGTGTACAGGGGTGAATCACACACTGCCCACTGTCACACTGTGTACAGGGGTGAATCACACACCACCCACTGCCACACTGAGTACAGGGGAAATCTCACACTGCCCACTGTCACACTGTGTACAGGGGTGAATCACACACTGCCCACTGTCACACTGTGTACAGGGGTGAATCACACACTGCCCACTGTCGCACTGTGTACAGGGGTGAATCTCACATTGTCCACTGTCACACTGTGTACAGGAGTGAATCACACACTGCCCACTGTCACACTGTGTACAGGGGTGAATCACACACTGCCCACTGTCACACTGTGTACAGGGGTGAATCACACACTACCCACTGTCACACAGTGTACAGGGGTGAATAACACACTGCCCACTGTGTACAGGGTGAATCACACACTACGCACTGTCACACTGTGTACAGGGGTGAATCACACACTGCCCACTGTCACACTGTGAACAGGGGTGAATCACACACTGCCCACTGTCACACTGTACAGGGGTGAATCACACACTGCCCACTGGCACACTGTGTACAGGGGTGAATCACACACTGCCCACTGTCACACTGTGTACAGGGGTGAATCACACAATGCCCACTGTCACACTGTATACAGGGGTGAATCACACACTGCCCACTGTCGTACTATGTACAGGGGTGAATCACACACCGCCCACTGTCACACTGTGTACAGGGGTGAATCACACACTGCCCACTGTCACACTGTGTACAGGGGTGAATCACACACCGCCCACTGTCACACTGCGTACAGGGTGAATCACACACTGCCCACTGTCATACTGTGTACAGGGGTGAATAACACACTGCCCACTGTCATGCTGTGTACAGGGCTGAATCACACACCGCCCACTGTCACACTGTGTACAGGGTGAATAACACACTGCCCACTGTCATGCTGTGTACAGGGCTGAATCACACACTGCCCACTGTCACACTGTGTACAGGGGTGAATCACACACTGCCCACTGTGTACAGGGGTGAATCACACACTGCCCACTGTCGCACTGTGTACAGGGGTGAATCACACACTGTCCACTGCCACACTGTGTACAGGGGTGAATCACACACTGCCCACTGTCACACTGTGTAAAGGGGTGAATCACACACTGCCCACTGTCACGCTGTGTACAGGGGTGAATCACACACTGCCCACTGTCACACTGTGTACAGGGGAGAATCACACACCGCCCACTGTCACACTGTGTACAGGGGTGACTCACACACTGCCCACTGTCACACAGTGTACAGGGGTGAATCACACACTGTCCACTGTCACACTGTGTACAGGGGTGAATCACACACTGCCCACTGTGTACAGGGGTGAATCACACACAGCCCACTTTCACACTGTGTACAGGGGTGAATCACACACCACCCACTGCCACACTGTGTACAAGGGAAATCAAACACTGCCCACTGTCACACTGTGTACAGGGGTGAATCACACACTGCCCACTGTCACACTGTGTGCAGGGGGAATCACACACTGCCCACTGTCACACTGCGTACAGGGGTGAATCACACACTGCCCACTGTCGCACTGTGTACAGGGGTGAATCACACACCGCCCACTGTCACACTGTGTACAGGGGTGAATCACACACCGCCCACTGTCGCACTGTGTAGAGGTGTGAATCACACACTGCCCACTGTCGCACTGTGTACAGGGGTGAATCACACACTGCCCACTGTCACACTGTGTACTGGGGTGAATCACACACTGCCCACTGTCACACTGTGTACAGGGGGAATCACACACTGCCCACTGTCACACTGTGTACAGGGGTGAATCACACACTGCCCACTGTCGCACTGTGTAAAGGGGTGAATCACACACTGCCCACTGTCACACTGTGTACAGGGGTGAATCACACACCACCCACTGTCACACTGTGAACAGGGGTGAGTCAAACACCGCCCACTGTCACACTGTGTACAGGGGTGAATCACACACTGCCCACTGTCACACTGTGTAAAGGGGTGAATCACACACTGCCCACTGTCACGCTGTGTACAGGGGTGAATCACACACTGCCCACTGTCACACTGTGTACAGGGGAGAATCACACACCGCCCACTGTCACACTGTGTACAGGGGTGACTCACACACTGCCCACTGTCACACTGTGTACAGGGGTGAATCACACACTGTCCACTGTCACACTGTGTACAGGGGTGAATCACACACTGCCCACTGTCGCACTGTGTAAAGGGGTGAATCACACACCGCCCACTGTCACACTGTGTACAGGGGTGAATCACACACTGCCCACTGTCACACTGTACAGGGGTGAATCACACACTGCCCACTGGCACACTGTGTACAGAGGTGAATCACACACTGCCCACTGTCAAACTGTGTACAGGGGTGAATCACACACTGCCCACTTTCACACTGTGTACAGGGGTGAGTCACACACTGCCCACTGTCGTACTGTGTACAGGGGTGAATCACACACCGCCCACTGTCACATTGTGTACAGGGGTGAATCACACACTGCCCACTGTCACACTGTGTACAGGGGTGAATCAAACACCGCCCACTGTCGTACTGTGTACAGGGGTGAATCACACACCGCCCACTGTCACATTGTGTACAGGGGTGAATCACACACTGCCCACTGTCACACTGTGTACAGGGGTGAATCAAACACCGCCCACTGTCACACTGTGTACAGGGGTGAATCACACACTGCCCACTGTCATACTGTGTACAGGGGTGAATCACACACTGCCCACTGTCACACTGTGTACAGGGGTGAATCACACACCGCCCACTGTCACACTGTGTACAGGGTGAATCACACACTGCCCACTGTCATACTGTGTACAGGGGTGAATCACACACTGCCCACTGTCACACTGTGTACAGGGGTGAATCACACACTGCCCACTGTGTACAGGGGTGAATCACACACTGCCCACTGTCACACTGTGTACAGGGGTGAATCACACACCGCCCACTGTCACACTGTGTACAGGGGTGAATCACATACTGCCCACTGTCGTACTGTGTACAGGGGTGAATCACACACTGCTCACTGTCACACTGTGTACAGGGGTGAATCACACACTGCCCACGGTCACACTGTGTACAGGGGTGAATCACACACTGCCCACTGTCACACTGTGTACAGGGGTGAATCACATACTGCCCACTGTCACACTGTTTACAGGGGTGAATCACACACTGCCCACTGTCACACTGTGTACAGAGGTGAATCACACACCGCCCACTGTCACACTGTGCACAGCGGTGAATCACACACTGCCCACTGTGTACAGGGGTGAATCACACACTGCCCACTGTCGCACTGTGTACAGGGGTGAATCACACACCACCCACTGCCACACTGTGTACAGGGAAATCACACACTGCCCACTGTCACACTGTGTACAGGTGTGAATCACACACTGCCCACTGTCACACTGTGTACAGGGGTGAATCACACACTGCCCACTGTCGCACTGTGTACAGGGGTGAATCACACACTGTCCACTGTCACACTGTGTACAGGGGTGAATCACACACTGCCCACTGTCACACAGTGTACAGGGGTGAATCACACACTGCCCACTGTCACACTGTGTACAGGGGTGAATCACACACTGCCCACTGTCACACAGTGTACAGCGGTGAATCACACACTGCCCACTGTGTACAGGGTGAGTCACACACTGCCCACTGTCACACTGTGTACAGGGGTGAATCACACACTGCCCACTGTCGCACTGTGTACAGGGGTGAATCACACACTGTCCACTGCCACACTGTGTACAGGGGTGAATCACACACTGCCCACTGTCACACTGTGTTCAGGGGTCTATCACACACTGCCCACTGTCACACTGTGTACACGGGTGAATCACACACTGCCCACTGTCACACTGTGTACAGGGGTGAATCACACACTGCCCACTGTGTACAGGGTGAATCACACACTACCCACTGTCACACTGTGTAGAGGGGTGAATCACACACTGCCCACTGTCACACTGTGAACAGGGGTGAATCACACATTGCCCACTGTCACACTGTGTAAAGCGGTGAATCACACACCGCCCACTGTCACACTGTGTACAGGGGTGAATCACACACTGCCCACTGTCACACTGTGTACAGGGGTGAATCACACACTGCCCACTGTCGCACTGTGTAAAGGGGTGAATCACACACCGCCCACTGTCACACTGTGTACAGCGGTGAATCACACACTACCCACGGTCACACTGTGAACAAGGGTGAGTCACACACCGCCCACTGTCACACTGTGTACAGGGGTGAATCACACACTGCCCACTGTCACACTGTACAGGGGTGAATCACACACTGCCCACTGGCACACTGTGAACAGGGGTGAATCACACACTGCCCACTGTCACACTGTGTACAGGGGTGAATCACACACTGCCCACTGTCACACTGTGTACTGGAGTGAATCACACACTGCCCACTGTCGTACTGTGTACAGGGGTGAATCACACACCGCCCACTGTCACACTGTGTACAGGGTGAATGACACACTGCCCACTGTCATACTGTGTACAGGGGTGAATCACACACCGCCCACTGTCACACTGTGTACAGGGGTGAATCACACACTGCCCACTGTCACACTGTACAGGGGTGAATCACACACTGCCCACTGTCACACTGTGTACTGGGGTGAATCACACACTGCCCACTGTTACACTGTTAACAGGGGTGAATCACACACTGCCCACTGTCACACTGTGTACAGGGGTGAATCACACACTGCCCACTGTCGCACTGTGTACAGGGGTGAATCACACACTGTCCACTGCCACACTATGTACAGGGGTGAATCACACACCGCCCACTGTCACACTGTGTACAGGGTGAATCACACACTGCCCACTGTCATACTGTGTACAGGGGTGAATCACACACTGCCCACTGTCACACTGTGTACAGGGGTGAATCACACACCGCCCACTGTCACACTGTGTACAGGGTGAATCACACACTGCCCACTGTCATACTGTGTACAGGGCTGAATCACACACTGCCCACTGTCACACTGTGTACAGGGGTGAATCACACACTGCCCACTGTGTACAGGGGTGAATCACACACTGCCCACTGTCGCACTGTGTACAGGGGTGAATCACACACTGTCCACTGCCACACTGTGTACAGGGGTGAATCACACACTGCCCACTGTCACACTGTGTACAGGGGTGAATCACACACTGCCCACTGTCACACTGTGTACAGGGGTGAATCACACACCGCCCACTGTCACACTGTGTACTGGGGTGAATCACATACTGCCCACTGTCGTTCTGTGTACAGGGGTGAATCACACACTGCCCACTGTCACACTGTGTACAGGGGTGAATCACACACTGCCCACGGTCACACTGTGTACAGGGGTGAATCACACACTGCCCACTGTCACACGGTGTACAGGGGTGAATCACATACTGCCCACTGTCACACTGTTTACAGGGGTGAATCACACACTGCCCACTGTCACACTGTGTACAGGGGTGAATCACACACCGCCCACTGTCACACTGTGTACAGGGGTGAATCACACACTGCCCACTGTCACACTGTGTTCAGGGGTGAATCACACACCGCCCACTGTCACACTGTGTACAGGGGTGAATCACACACTGCCCACTGTGTACAGGGGTGAATCACACACTGCCCACTGTCACACTGTGTACAGGGCTGAATCACACACCTCCCACTGCCACACTGTGTACAGGGGAAATCACACACTGCCCACTGTCGCACTGTGTACAGGGGTGAATCATACACTGCCCACTGTCACACTGTGTACTGGGGTGAATCACACACTGCCCACTATCACACTGTGTACAGGGGGAATCACACACTGCCCACTGTCACACTGTGTACAGGGGTGAATCACACACTGCCCACTGTCGCACTGTGTAAAGGGGTGAATCACACACCGCCCACTGTCACACTGTGTACAGGGGTGAATCACACACCACCCACTGTCACACTGTGAACAGGGGTGAATCACACACCGCCCACTGTCACACTGTTTACAGGGGTGAGTCACACACTGCCCACTGTCACACTGTGTACAGGGGTGAATCACACACTGCCCACTGTCGCACTGTGTACAGGGGTGAATCACACACTGTCCACTGCCACACTGTGTACAGAGGTGAATCACACACTGCCCACTGTCACACTGTGTTCAGGGGTCTATCACACACTGCCCACTGTCACACTGTGTACACGGGTGAATCACACACTGCCCACTGTCACACTGTGTACAGGGGTGAATCACACACTGCCCACTGTGTACAGGGTGAATCACACACTACCCACTGTCACACTGTGTACAGGGGTGAATCACACACTGTCCACTGCCACACTGTGTACAGGGGTGAATCACACACTGCCCACTGTGTACAGGGTGAATCACACACTGCCCACTGTCGCACTGTGAACAGGGGTGAATCACACATTGCCCACTGTCACACTGTGTAAAGCGGTGAATCACACACCGCCCACTGTCACACTGTGTACAGGGGTGAATCACACACTGCCCACTGTCACACTGTGTACAGGGGTGAATCACACACTGCCCACTGTCGCACTGTGTAAAGGGGTGAATCACACACCGCCCACTGTCACACTGTGTACAGCGGTGAATCACACACTACCCACTGTCACACTGTGAACAAGGGTGAGTCACACACCGCCCACTGTCACACTGTGTACAGGGGTGAATCACACACTGCCCACTGTCACACTGTACAGGGGTGAATCACACACTGCCCACTGGCACACTGTGAACAGGGGTCAATCACACACTGCCCACTGTCACACTGTGTACAGGGGTGAATCACACACTGCCCACTGTCACACTGTGTACTGGAGTGAATCACACACTGCCCACTGTCGTACTGTGTACAGGGGTGAATCACACACCGCCCACTGTCACACTGTGTACAGGGTGAATGACACACTGCCCACTGTCATACTGTGTACAGGGGTGAATCACACACCGCCCACTGTCACACTGTGTACAGGGGTGAATCACACACTGCCCACTGTCACACTGTACAGGGGTGAATCACACACTGCCCACTGTCACACTGTGTACAGGGGTGAATCACACACTGCCCACTGTTACACTGTTAACAGGGGTGAATCACACACTGCCCACTGTCACACTGTGTACAGGGGTGAATCACACACTGCCCACTGTCGCACTGTGTACAGGGGTGAATCACACACTGTCCACTGCCACACTATGTACAGGGGTGAATCACACACCGCCCACTGTCACACTGTGTACAGGGTGAATCACACACTGCCCACTGTCATACTGTGTACAGGGGTGAATCACACACTGCCCACTGTCACACTGTGTACAGGGGTGAATCACACACCGCCCACTGTCACACTTTGTACAGGGTGAATCACACACTACCCACTGTCATACTGTGTACAGGGCTGAATCACACACTGCCCACTGTCACACTGTGTACAGGGGTGAATCACACACTGCCCACTGTGTACAGGGGTGAATCACACACTGCCCACTGTCGCACTGTGTACAGGGGTGAATCACACACTGTCCACTGCCACACTGTGTACAGGGGTGAATCACACACTGCCCACTGTCACTCTGTGTACAGGGGTGAATCACACACTGCCCACTGTCACACTGTGTACAGGGGTGAATCACACACCGCCCACTGTCACACTGTGTACTGGGGTGAATCACATACTGCCCACTGTCGTTCTGTGTACAGGGGTGAATCACACACTGCCCACTGTCACACTGTGTACAGGGGTGAATCACACACTGCCCACGGTCACACTGTGTACAGGGGTGAATCACACACTGCCCACTGTCACACTGTGTACAGGGGTGAATCACATACTGCCCACTGTCACACTGTTTACAGGGGTGAATCACACACTGCCCACTGTCACACTGTGTACAGGGGTGAATCACACACCGCCCACTGTCACACTGTGTACAGGGGTGAATCACACACTGCCCACTGTCACACTGTGTTCAGGGGTGAATCACACACCGCCCACTGTCACACTGTGTACAGGGGTGAATCACACACTGCCCACTGTGTACAGGGGTGAATCACACACTGCCCACTGTCACACTGTGTACAGGGCTGAATCACACACCTCCCACTGCCACACTGTGTACAGGGGAAATCACACACTGCCCACTGTCGCACTGTGTACAGGGGTGAATCATACACTGCCCACTGTCACACTGTGTACTGGGGTGAATCACACACTGCCCACTATCACACTGTGTACAGGGGGAATCACACACTGCCCACTGTCACACTGTGTACAGGGGTGAATCACACACTGCCCACTGTCGCACTGTGTAAAGGGGTGAATCACACACCGCCCACTGTCACACTGTGTACAGGGGTGAATCACACACCACCCACTGTCACACTGTGAACAGGGGTGAATCACACACCGCCCACTGTCACACTGTTTACAGGGGTGAATCACACACTGCCCACTGTCACACTGTACAGGGGTGAATCACACACTGCCCACTGGAACACTGTGTACAGGGGTGAATCACACACTGCCCACTGTCACACTGTGTACAGGGGTGAATCACACACTGTCGCACTGTCACACTGTGTACAGGGGTGAATCACACACTGCCCACTGTCGCACTGTGTACAGGGGTGAATCACACACTGCCCACTGTCACACTGTGTACAGGGGTGAATCACACACTGCCCACTGTCACACTGTGTACAGGGGTGAATCACACACTGCCCACTGTCACACTGTGTACAGGGGTGAATCACACACTGCCCACTGTCACACTGTGTACAGGGTAAATCACACACTGCCCACTGTCACACTGTGTACAGGGGTGAATCACACACTGCCCACTGTCACACTGTGTACAGGGGTGAATCACACACTGCCCACTGTCACACTGTGTACAGGGGTGAATCACACACCGCCCACTGTCACACTGTGTACTGGGGTGAATCACATACTGCCCACTGTCGTTCTGTGTACAGGGGTGAATCACACACTGCCCACTGTCACACTGTGTACAGGGGTGAATCACACACTGCCCACGGTCACACTGTGTACAGGGGTGAATCACACACTGCCCACTGTCACACTGTGTACAGGGGTGAATCACATACTGCCCACTGTCACACTGTTTACAGGGGTGAATCACACACTGCCCACTGTCACACTGTGTACAGGGGTGAATCACACACCGCCCACTGTCACACTGTGTACAGGGGTGAATCACACACTGCCCACTGTCACACTGTGTTCAGGGGTGAATCACACACCGCCCACTGTCACACTGTGTACAGGGGTGAATCACACACTGCCCACTGTGTACAGGGGTGAATCACACACTGCCCACTGTCACACTGTGTACAGGGCTGAATCACACACCTCCCACTGCCACACTGTGTACAGGGGAAATCACACACTGCCCACTGTCGCACTGTGTACAGGGGTGAATCATACACTGCCCACTGTCACACTGTGTACTGGGGTGAATCACACACTGCCCACTATCACACTGTGTACAGGGGGAATCACACACTGCCCACTGTCACACTGTGTACAGGGGTGAATCACACACTGCCCACTGTCGCACTGTGTAAAGGGGTGAATCACACACCGCCCACTGTCACACTGTGTACAGGGGTGAATCACACACCACCCACTGTCACACTGTGAACAGGGGTGAATCACACACCGCCCACTGTCACACTGTTTACAGGGGTGAATCACACACTGCCCACTGTCACACTGTACAGGGGTGAATCACACACTGCCCACTGGAACACTGTGTACAGGGGTGAATCACACACTGCCCACTGTCACACTGTGTACAGGGGTGAATCACACACTGTCGCACTGTCACACTGTGTACAGGGGTGAATCACACACTGCCCACTGTCGCACTGTGTACAGGGGTGAATCACACACTGCCCACTGTCACACTGTGTACAGGGGTGAATCACACACTGCCCACTGTCACACTGTGTACAGGGGTGAATCACACACTGCCCACTGTCACACTGTGTACAGGGGTGAATCACACACTGCCCACTGTCACACTGTGTACAGGGTAAATCACACACTGCTCACTGTCACACTGTGTACAGGGGTGAATCACACACCGCCCACTGTCACACTGTGTACAGGAGTATAGTGATCCCACAAAGTGACAACACTTGTGGTTCAATGTTCCCAGGACATGTCCTGACTTTAGAATTTTCAGAAGGCCCCAGTTCATGGATCGAGGAGAAAGTCGGCCATTTATAATTTTCCAGCTGCCTGGTGCTGGTTCTGAGATGGTTCGTATCCACTGGCATTTCCCTAAGGGGCAATGAACTTCCAGAAAGAATGTAAGATGTTTGTGTGACTGAAAGTGACTCCAAGGGCTTTGTCCTCAGTCCCATCAGTAATGGTGCAGTGACCTGAACATCCAGCCAGGGCTGGACAGAGTGACTGAGACATGCTCACCCAAATTTTAACACCACCTGACTATGAAACTGAGGCATGGTTGGCTAAAATGACAATAATGTAAGAGTTAATATAATGTGAAGTTAATTCCTTGTCTAATATTTGTTTAAACTCAATCCTTTAATCTGTTTTCTGAATATGTCTCATGGCGAGTCCTAATGTGGAGTTGGTCCAGTCTTGGTCACTTCACCTGTATGACCCCTGTAAACTGAACAAAGCATTTGGGGCACAGATGCAGGAAATTCAAACTTTTACACAAGAAACACAACATGCTAAACTTTTATAAAACACTGGCTGGGTTTCAGCTGTGTTCAATTCTGGGCACCACCCTATCGGAAGGATGTTAAGGTCTTGGAGAAGGTGCAAAATGATTTTACTAAAACTGTACCAAAAATGAGAGATGTGGGCAGACTGGAGAAGTTCAGATTCTTCTCCTTATAGAGCGGAGAAGCTTAAGATGAAATTCAATGGACCTGTTCAAAATCAGGAAGGATTTTGATAGAGTAAATCTGGAGAAACTCCCTATTTGCAGTGACAGGAGGGTCAGTAACCAGAGGGACAGATTTAAAGAGCCTGGGGCAATATGAGGAAACAGTTTTTAAAAAGTGAGCCGCTGTGATCTGGAACGTGCTGCATGAAAGGGCGGTGGAAGTAGATTCAATTCTAACTTTTAAAAGGGTTAATTGGATAAATACTTAAAGGGAAAGGTTTTCAGGACTATGTGGAAAGAGCAGTGGGAATGGGACTAATTGGAAACTCTTTCAAAGAGCCAGCATGCTCACGATGGGCCGAATGGATGCCTTCTGCTCTGTACTATTCTATGGTTCTAAATCTGGCTGTAAACTCTGAACATGCAGAAGCTCTGGGCAGCAGAAAGTTGTGTTTAGAGGTTCTCCGGCCTTGGCTGTTTGCCAGTGGTCATCGGGAGCATGATCCAGGAGCACTTGGTACAATGTTTACATTTCCCATTCCGTGATGTGCCAGCACAGATTCCCATCACTGCTGTTTGAAATAACTTAGGAAGCTCAGAGTGGGAAAGGAAGCTCCTGCAATTGACGCGACTGAGGGTCACAGGCAGAATCAGGAGCCAAGAGGAAGTTCAAGGATGGACAAGGTCTGGCAATTCATATAAATCAAGCATTTTGTTAAACTAGAGACAGAACTATAATCCAACACAAAATGTCTCCTGGTCAGATAGTGTAGGATGGCCGTGAGTCACATTAAAGTCTTTATTATGCACAGCTCCATACAATCAGGAGGCTGGAAGTGCTATTTAATCAGTTTAGACCTGCAGAGTGAGACATCGCCAGTGAACTCATGCGGTTGGTAGGGTTTAAGCTAACTTGGCAAGGGAATGGGATGAAACATTAATGAGGAGGTACAAAAGGCACAGAGGACTAGGAGAGGCAAGAGTAAAGAATTGTTCAGAAATAAGAGAGATCAAACAGGTTGGAAAATGCGAGACCCAATAAGAGACGGTATTGAAGTACAAATGTGTAAATACACAAAGTGTGGTAAATAAGGCTGGTGAGTCGGAAGTACATGTCACATATGTAACTATGATATCGCAGCAATATAGAGATCTGGTTCAAAAAAGGATTAGGACTGCGAACTTTGTGGCTTCAAGAAATTGAGGCATGGTAGTGAAGGGCAGAAAGGGCTGTTGGTGGCATTAGTATTGATCAGAACAATTATTCTAGCTCTGGAGAGGGGTGATGCAATTGGGGGGCCAAAGACCGAGAGCGGAATCTTCTGGAGGCAACGAGGATCTCGGCTGTTGGCTGGACAGCCAGCAAGAGCCCGGAACATGTCGCCTCTTTTAGGGAAGGCCCATTGCATCTTGTTCCACTCAGGCACTCGACAGGCCAGCACTGGGCCTTCTCCCGGGATCAAAGACTTCCCTGGGTGGAATCTCACCCATCAACAGCTGCCGGCCAATCAGAGGCTGATTGAGAGAATTCAGTGGTGTAGAGGGATCTGGGTGTCCTGGTACATGAATCATATAAGGTTAGTGTGCGGGAACAGCAAGTGATTAGGAAGGGAGAGGGGATGTTGGCGTTCATTGCAAGAGGAATGGAATATAAAAATGCAAAGTTTTACTGCAGCTGTATGGGGCCTTGGTGAGACCACATCTGGAATAGTGTGTACAGTTTTAGCCTCCTTATTTTAAAAAAGATACAATTGCTTTGAAGCAGTTCAGAGAAGGTTCAATTGACTCATTCCCGGGATGAAGGGCTTATCCTATGAAGAAAGGTTGAACAGGTTGGGCCTATACCCATTGGGGTTTAGGAGAATGAGAGGTGATCTTATTGAAACATATGAGATCCTGAGGGGAGTTGATAGGGTGGATAGTGGGAGGATGTTTCCTCTTGTGGGAGAGACTAGAACCAGCGGACACAGTTTAAGAATGAGGTGTACCGAGAATTTTTTTTTCTCTCAGAGGGTCATTAGTCTGTGGGATTTGCTTCCTCAGTAAGCAGTGGAGGCTGGGTCATTGAACTTATTTAAGGCTGAGTTAGACAGATTTTTGATAGGCAAGGGAGTCAAGGTCTATGGGGGGCAGACAGGAAAGCGGAGCTGAGACCACAATCAGATCAGCCATGATCTTACTGAATGGCAAAGTAGGCTGGAAAGACTGAATAGCCTACACTTGCTGCTAAATTCTGAAGGGGATTGACAGGGTAGATAGAGAGAGGTTGTTCCCCTGGTTGGTGAATCTGGAACACAGGGGCACAGTCTCGGGATAAGGGGTTGATCATTTAGGACTGAGATGTGGAGAATGGCCTTTGAAATTCTCTACCCAGAGGATTGTGGACGCTTAGTCATCAAATATATTGAAGGCTGAAATAGGCAAATGTTTGTTCTCTTAGGGAATTACAGGATATGAGGAGTGGGTGGGAAAGTAGAGTTGAGACAGAAGATGATAGCGCGACCACATCTGGAATACTGTGTACAGTTTTGATCTCTTTATTTGAAAAATGACATAATTTCATTAGAAGCAGCACAGAAAAGGTTCACTGGACTCATCCCTGGGATGAAGAGGTTGTCTGATGAGGAAAGGTTGGACAGGCTGGGTCTGTACCCATTGGAGTTTAGAAGAATGAGAGGTGATCTTATTGAAACATATAAGATCCTGAGGGGATGGGTATCAAATGCTGGCCTTTCCAGCTATACCCACATCCCATGAAAGAATTTTAAAAATTGGATAGTTCTTTCAAGGAGCCAACACAGACCAATGGGCTGACTGGCCTTTTTCTGTATTGTATCAATTTATAATTCCACCATTTCCAGACAGAGTCAACATATCATTGGAAACTCTGGTATTTAATGTAGAGATAATTATAACTTCTCCAAAATCAGGGGCTTTGAAAAGAGGCCATTTTAAGAATAGCAAAGGGCTTTGTACTGGAGACAAGGGTTCTTTATACATACAGCAGTGCAGTCTGCTGGTCTCAGCACAGAGCAACTCTCAATGGGATTATTATTCATTTTGTAGTCTCTGTTATTGCTGCACACAGCGTGGAGGATACTGTATCCACCCCTTCCACTCACACACATACACACACAGAGTGCCCTTTACACAGCAAGACGTGCATTTCCATTCTCACATCACACACATCGTCCCACAGGGGATCGGTTTTAGCCGCGCCTTTCCAGAGTGCAACAAAATGAATATTTGGAAATCGGAAATTCCATGGAATGAATATATCTTTATTTAAAGATTACAGCCAGAAACAGCAATGTGACTATCCCAGACTGAGGACTCTGGTCAGGTGCCCAAGCATATAACCTTACTGGACAGAAGAAGGTCGTTCAGCCCATTGTGCCTGTACTGGCTCTTTGACAGAGCAGTCCAATCAGGTTCCAGTGCTTTGTCTCTTCATGGTCAGATTCTAAATGAAACAGCCACATGTACCACCTGACACAGACTTAGACCACCACTCAAACCCAATCAGTTCCCACTTTACAACAAGTTATTTATAAAGCACCTTAAAAGTAGTAAAATATCCCAAAGCATTTCACAGGAGCATAACAACATGAACTTTGACACTGAGCCACAGGATGAGATAATAGGTCAAATGACCAAAAGCTTGGTCAAAGGGATAGGCCTTAAGGATTATATTAAAGGAGGAGAGACAGATAGAGAGGCAAAGAGATGGAGAGGTTTCGGGATGAGATTCTAGAATTTAGGACCCTGGCAGCTGTAGGCAAGGCCATGAGTGATGCAGCAATTCAAATCACAGATGCAAAAGAAGCCAGAATTAGAAGAGTATAGATATCTTGCAGGATTGTGGGGCTGGAGGACATTACAGGGGTCGAGGGTTATGTAGTCATAGAGTCATAAAAGCAAAGGAGGTTGCCATTTGGCTCATGGTGTCTGTGCCTACACTCTGTAAGAGCAACTTAGCGAGTGCCATTACCCCACCCTTTTCCCTGTAACCCTGCATAAGATGATCCAATTCTCTTTGAAAGCCATGATTGAATCTACCTTGATCACTCTCTCAGGCAGTGCATTCCAGATCCTAACCACTCGCATCATTAAAAAAGTTTTTCCTCTTGTTGCCATTACTCCTACTTGCCAATTACCTTAAACTGGTGCCCTCTGGTTCTCGATCCTTCCACCAGTGGGAACAGTTTCTCCATATCTACCCTGTCCAGACCCCTCATGACTTTGAACATCTCTATCAAGTCTCCACTCAGCCTTCTCTTCTCCAAGGAAAACAGTCCCAACCTCTCCAATCTGTGACTGACATTCCTCGTCACAGAATCACAGAATTTTAATGGCACAAGAGGAGGCCATTCAGCCCATTGTGTCTGCACCGGCTCTCCAAATGAGCATTATGACCTAGAACAGTGGTGTAGTGGTATCATCACTGGACTAGTAATCCAGAGACCCAGGGTAATGCTCTGGGGACCTGGGTACAAATCCCAGCACAGCAGATGGTGGAATTTGAACTCAATAAAAAAAAATCTGGAATTAAAAGCCTGATGATGACCATGAAACCATCGTTGTAAAAACCCATCTGTTCACTAATGTCCTTTAGGGAAGGAAATCTGCTGTCCTTACCTGGCCTGGCCTACATGTGACTCCAGACCCACAGCAATATGGTTGACTCTTAAAATGCCCTCTAAAGAAGGGCAGTTAGGGGTGGGTAATAAATGCTGGCCTAGCCAGTGACACCTACATCCAATGAATAAAAGAAAAATAAAGACCAGGAAACTATAGGTTTTATTAACTGCTCTCTTCACCTGTCCTGCCACCTTCACCTTCAGTGATCTATACACATTTACACCCAGGTCTTTCTGCCCCTTCAAAATTTCACCTCTCATTTTATATCGTCTGTCCATGTTCTTCCTACCAAAATGTACCACCTCACACTTCTCCACATTGAACTTCATCTGTTACCTACCTGCCCACTCCACCAACTTGTCTATGTCCTCTTGAAGTTCCACACCGTCCTCCTCACAGTTCCCAACACTCCCAAGCTTCATATCATCCGCAAACTCTGAAATTGTCTCCTGCACATGAAGATCTAGATCATAAGCATACAACAGGAAAAGCAAGGGTCCCAATACCGACCCCTGGGGAACTCCACTACAAACCTTCCTCCAGCCAGAAAACATCCATTGACCATTACTCTCTGCTTCCTGTTTTTCAGCTAATTTTGTATCCACGTTGCTACTGTCCCTTTTATTCCATGAGCAATAACTTTTCTCACAAGTCTGTTGTGTGACACTGTATCAAATGCCTTTTGAAAGTCCATGTACACCACATCAACAGCATTACCCTCATCGACCTTTTCTGTTACCTCTTCAAAAAACTCCAGCAAGTTAGTTAAACACGATTTCCCCTTTAGAAATCCATGCTGGCTCTTCCTTATCAACCCATATTTTTCCATGTGTCTACTAATTCTATCCCAAATAATTGTTTCAAGAATCCTGCCCACCACTGAAGTTATACTGACTGGTCTGTAATTGCTGGCTTATCCTTACAACGTTTTTTGAACAAGGGCGTAATGTTTGCAATTCTCCAGTCCTCTGGCACCTCCCCTGAGTCTAGGGAAGACTGAAAATATTCACTTTCCTTCTTCTTCCTCCCCTCCTGTACAGCTGAGCCGCTCGTGGTGCCACAAACTTGGCTCTGACTGCGCTCCTCTGAGGGACCAATACCCTCACCAGCTTCCAAACTTGAAAACTGATTTGTGAGCGGGACCCCAGGGGACTCCTGCACTACCTGCCTACTTCTCTTGGACAGCCTGGTGGGCACCCATTCTCTCTCTGTCTCCAGGCCCTTAAGCTGTTGTGTGACCACCTCTCTGAACGTGCTATCCACATAGCTCTCAGCCTCCCGGATGCACCACAGTGACTCCAGCCGCTGCTCGAGCTCTGAAACCCGGAGATCAAGTTTCTGCAGCTGACATCATTTCCTGCACATGTGGTCGTCCAAGACACCGGTAGCGTCCATAACTTCCCACATATTACAGGACACGCATTATACTCGACTGAGCTGCCCAGCCATGTCTTAGCTCTACTTCCCTTACGTTAACTTTATTCTACTTTAGATTATTTATATTACTTTATTATATTGGCCCTAAACTTCCCTTATTCCTGGCGCTTCTCAGTTAAATCCAAGTATAGCTACTTGTTTAAAAATATTATACTTTTCTAATTTACTTACCAGGTCCTACTTACCAAGCTCGCCGCTCTCTTTATGAGGAAAGGTAGAAAAAGAATGGAGCACCTCCTCCCTTCTCACCAAACTCCCTCAGTCACTTCTGCTCTCAAACTCTCACCCCTTCTTGCACTGTTTTTATAGCTATTTTGCTCTCCTCTAGGTACAGCTGACTGCCTGGCTCAGGGTCCTCCTCTCACACTCTTCTCTTGCAGTTCTCTAGTTCTCTGGCAGCTCCCCTGAGTCCAGTGAAGACTGAAAGATTATGGCCAGTGCCCCTGCAATTTCTACTCTCACTTCCTTCAATAGCTTTGGATGCATCTCATCCGGCCCCGGTGCCTCATCAATGTTAAGTAATGAGAGTCTATTCAACACTTCCTCGTGATCAATTTTTAACCCTTCTAGTGACAGAGTTTCCTCCTCTATCACCATGGCCTGGGTAGCATCTACCTCCTTGGTGAAGACAGCGGCAAAGCATTCATTTAATAACTCAGCCATGGATAGGGAGGGTTCTGAGGCTGGAGGGGATTACTGGGATAGGCAGAGTTTTGAGGCTGGAGGAGATTACTGGAATAGGGAGGGTTTTGAGGCTGGAGGGGATTACTGGGATAGGGAGGGTTTTGAGGCTGGAGGAGATTACTGGGATAGGGAGGGTTTTGAGGCTGGAGGAGATTACTGGAATAGGGAGGGTTTTGAGGCTGGAGGAGATTACTGGGATAGGAGGAGTTTTGAGACTGGAGGAGATTACTGGGATAGGGAGGGTTTTGAGGCTGCAGGAGATTAATGGGATAGGGAGAGGTTTGAGGCTGGAGGAGATTACTGGGATAGGGAGGGTTTTGCGGCTGGAGGAGATTAATGGGATAGGGAGAGTTTTGAGGCTGGAGGAGATTAATGGGATAGGGAGAGTTTTGAGGCTGGAGGAGATTACTGGGATAGGGAGGGTTTTGAGGCTGGAGGAGATTACTGGGATAGGGAGAGTTTTGAGGCTGGAGGAGATAACTGGGATAGGGAGGGTTTTGAGGCTGGAGGAGATTACTGGGATTGTGAGGGTTTTGAGGCTGGAGGAGATTACTGGGATTGTGAGGGTTTTGAGGCTGGAGGGGATTACTGGGATAGAGAGAGTTTTGAGGCTGGAGGGGATTACTGGGATAGGGAGGGTTTTGAGGCTGGAGGAGATTACTGGAGTAGAGAGGGTTTTGAGGCTGGAGGAGATTACTGGAGTAGAGAGGTTTTTGAGGCTGGAGGAGATTATTGGGGTAGAGAGGGTTTTGAGGCTGGAGGAGATTACTGGGGTAGAGAGGGTTTTGAGGCCGGAGGAGATTACTGGGGTAGAGAGGGTTTTGAGGCTGGAGGAGATTACTGGGATAGGGAGGGTTTTGAGGCAGGAGGAGATTACTGGAGTAGAGAGGGTTTTGAGGCAGGAGGAGATTACTGGAGTAGAGAGGGTTTTGAGGCTGGAGGAGATTACTGGGGTAGGGAGCCTCTGGGAGTTCCCTGAATTAAAACTGAATGTCCCTGAGTGAATTTGTCCCTGGCAAAGGGCCAACAGCGAGACAGTTCCAGTCAAACATTCAAACTGTGACCTGCATCGTCATAAATCATTGAGGCCAGAAAAATCCCGAGACACCGATGTCCTTGGCCTAACAGACCCAGAGGCCTGATGGCGATTAAAGCTACAGTTCCCGATTCCTCCTGCACTGATGGAGAACCTTCGTGTGAGACTTCGCCTGCACAACAGGCATAGATTTACTGACTGTAAATCTCCAGTCTACTGGAATATCTATTTATCCTGAGTCCACATAAGAGAGGCAGTCAGAGAGAGACTGAGTTGGGAGAGCGACAGAGAAAGAGAAAGGGAGGGAGAGGGATAGAGAGAAGGAGGGAGGGAGAGAGAAGGAGGGAGGTAGAGGGAGAGAGAAGGAGGGAGGAAGAGGGAGAGAGTGAGGGAGGGAGAGGGAGAGAGAAGGAGGGAGGGAGAGGGACAGAGAAAGAGAAAGGAAGGGAAGGAAGAAGGGAGAAATAGAGGGGTTGAGATAGACAGAGAGAAGAGGGAAGATGGGCAGGTAATGGGGGGGTGGTGAAAGATAATCTGGAGGGGTGGAAAGAGCAGGAGGGACAGAGAGTTAATGAGGGAGGTGGGCAGGGAAAGAGGGAGCGAGGGAGAGACAGGGGGTGGGGTTCAGGCAGGACCTAAAGAGCAAGATAGGGAGGGACCAAAAGTGGGAGGAAAGGAAAGACAGAGAGGGAAGGAAGGTACAGAGAGAACGGGTAAGGGACAAAGAGCAGTAAGGGATGGAGAGAAGGGTATAGGTAGAGAGAGGGAAAGGATGAGAGTGAGGGTCAGAGAGAGAGAGGCAGGGAGGGGGAGAGAGAGAGAGGGACAGAGAGAATGAGAGGGAGTAAGGGGCAACAAAGGGCAGAGTGAGAGGGGGTGGGGAAGATAAGACCACAAGACATAGGAGCAGAAATTAGGTCATTCGGCCCATCGAGTGTGCTCCGCCATTCAATCATGGCTGATAAGTTTCTCAACCCCATTCTCCCACCTTCTCCCCGTAACCTTTGATCCCCTTACCAATCAAGAACCTATCTATCTCGGTCTTAAATACACTCAATGACCTGGCCTCCACAGCCTTCTGTGGCAATGAATTCCATAGATTCACCACTCTCTGGCTAAAGAAGTTTCTCCTCATCTCTGTTCTAAAAGGTCTTCCCTTTACTCTGAGGCTGTGCCCTCGGGTCCTAGTCTCTCCTACTAATGGAAACATCTTCCCCACGTCCACTCTATCCAGGCCTTTCAGTATTCTGTAAGTTTCAAGCAGATCCCCCCTCATCCTTCTAAACTCCATCGAGTATAGACCCAGAGTCCTCAAACGTTCCTCATATGTTAAGCCTTTCATTCCTGGGATCGTTCTTGTGAGCCTCCTCTGGACCCTCTCCAGGGCCAGCACATCCTTCCTGAGATACGGGGCCCAAAATTGCTCACAATATTCTAAATGTGGTCTGACCAGAGCCTTATAAAGCCTCAGCAGCACATCCCTGCTTTTATATTCTAGTCCTCTCGAAATAAATGCCAACATTGTATTTGCCTTCCTAACTACCGACTCAACCTGTAAGTTAACCTTAAGAGAATCCTGGACTAGGACTCCCAAGTCCCTTTATGCTCCAGATTTCTGAATTCTCTCCCCATTTAGAAAATAGTCTATGCCTCTATTCTTCCTACCAAAGTGCATGACCTCACACTTCCCCACTTTGTATTCCATCTGCCACTTCTTTGCCCATTCTCCTAACCTGTCCAAATCCTTCTGCAGCCTCCCCGCCTCCTCAATACTACCTGGCCCTCCACCTACCTTTGTATCAATTGCAAACTTAGCCAGGATGCCCTCAGTTCCTTCATCTAGATCATTAATGTATATAGTGAAAAGTTGTCCCAATACTGACCCCTGCGAAACTCCACTAGTCATCGGCCACCATCCTGAGAAGGACCCCCTTATCCCCACTCTCTGCCTCCTGCCAGACAGCCAATCTTCTATCCATGCTAGTACCTTGCCTGTAACACCATGGGCTCTTATATTACAACCTCCTGTGCAGCACCTTGTCAAAGGCCTTCTGGAAGTCCAAGTAAATAACATCCATTGGCTCTCCTTTGTCTAACCTACTCGTTACCGCCTCAAAGAATTCTAACAGATTTGTCAGGCATGACCTCCCCTTGATGAAACCATGCTGACTTTGCCCTATTTTACCATGCACTTCCAAGCATTCTGAAATCTCATCTTTAATAATGGACTCTAAAATCTTACCAAAGACCGAGGTCAGACCAATCGGCCTGTAATTTCCCGTCTTTTGCCTCACTTCGTTCTTAAACAGGGGGGTTACATTAGTGATTTTCCAGTCCTCTGAGACCCTCCCTGACTCCAGTGATTCCTGAAAGATCACCACTAACGCCTCCACTATCTCTTCAGCTATCTCCTTCAGAACTCTGGGGTGTAATCCATCTGGTCCAGGTGATTTATCCACCTTCAGACCTTTCAGTTTTCCTAGCACCTTCTCCTTGGTAATGGCCACCATACTCACCTTTGCCCCCGACTCTCTTGAACTTTGGGGATGTTACTCGTGTCTTCCACCGTGAAGACTGACGCAAAGTACCTATTCAGTTCCTCCGCCATTTCTTTGTTCCCCACTACTTCTCCAGCGTCATTTTCCAGCAGCCCAATGTCCACTTTTGCCTCTCTCTTACCCTTTATATATCTAAAAAAACTCTTGCAATCTTCTTTTATATTACTGGCTAGTTTACCCTCATATTTAATCTTCTCCCTCCTTATTTCTTTTTTAGTTGTCCTCTGTTGGTCTTTGTAGGCTTCCCAATCCCCTAGTTTCCCACTGCTCTTTGCCGCATTGTATGTTTTCTCCTTAGCTTTTATGCTGTCCCTACTTCCCTTGTCAGCCATGGTTGCCTCGTCCTCCCTTTAGTATGCTTCTTCTTCCTCGGGATGAATTATTCCCAGAAACTCCTGCCATTGCTGTTCCACTGTCTTTCCTGCTAGGCTCATCTCTGGCCAGCTTCTCCCTCATGCCTCTGTAGTTGCCTTTATTCAACTGTAATACCGTTACATCTGATTCCAGCTTTTTCCTCTCAAATTGCAGGGTAAATTCCATCATATTATGGTCACTTCCTCCTAAGGGTTCCTTCACCTTAAGCTCCCTTATCAAATCTGCCTCATTACACATCACTAAATCTAGAATTGCCTGTTCCCTATTGGGCTCCACCACAAGCTGCTCCAAAAAGCCATCTCGTAGACATTCCACGAATTCCTTTTCTTGGGATCCACTACCAACCTGATTTTCCCAGTCTACCTGCATATTGAAATCCCCCATGATCACTGTAACCTTGCCTTTCTTACACGCCTTTTCTATCTCCTGGTGTATCTTGTGCCCCACATCCTGACTACTGTTCGGAGGCCTGTACATAACTTCCATTATGGTTTTTTTTACCTTTGCGGTTCCTGAACTCTACCCACACAGATTCTACATCATCTGACACTACGTCATTTCTTGCTATCGATTTAATTTCATTTCTTACTAACAAAGCAACCCCACCCCCTCTGCCAACCTGCCTATCTTTTCGATAGGATGTATATCCTTGGATATTTAGCTCCCAGTCCTGATCCCCTTGCAGTCATGTCTCCGTGATGCCCATCACATCATACCTGCCAATTTCAATCTGCGCCACAAGCTCATTTACCTTATTTCGTATACTGCGTGCATTCAGATACAACACCTTCAGTCCTGTATTTCCCGTCCC
Organism: Cetorhinus maximus; assembly: GCF_964194155.1. Taxonomy (NCBI): domain Eukaryota; kingdom Metazoa; phylum Chordata; class Chondrichthyes; order Lamniformes; family Cetorhinidae; genus Cetorhinus; species Cetorhinus maximus. Next base: position 576,755 of record NW_027596186.1, on the reverse strand, counting down.
CTTTCTCATTGTCGTCCCTTTATCTGATGTGCTTGAAGTTAGATTCCTAGCCCTTTCCAAACACTCTGTCCTATTTTGTGTTCTGGGGACTTTAATAGCCTCTCCTGGGCTCTCCTTTCTTTTCAGTTTTTTCATAATTTTCCATGAAGTTGAATCCTCCCCCCCACACGCTAACCTGCTGCTTTGTTTCCTATTAGTCATACTTCTTGAAGTTTTACCCTTCCCTCCACCCACCGCCCCCCTCACTTTCTAGTTTAAAGTCCTGTTGACCACCCTATTTACCCTTTTCGCTAGAACATTGGTCCCAGATCGGTTCAGGTGGAGACCGTCCCAACGGCACAGATCCCTCCTGTTCCAATACTGATGCCAGTGCCCCACGAAATGGATCCCCTCTTTCCCGCACCACTCCTTTAGCCACGTGTTTACTTCCCTTATTCTCGCGTCCCTATGCCAATTTACACGTGGCTCGGGTAATAATTATAACCCTTGAGGACCTGTTCTTTAATTTAGTTCCTAGTTCCTGATAATCCCCAAACAGGTCCTCTTTCCTAGTCTTACCTATGTTATTTGTCCCGACGTGGAGCACAACAACTGAATAAAGAGAGAGAGAGGAAGGGAAGGATAAAGAGAGGGAGAAAGGGAGGGAGGAGGAGGATGGGTCAGAGAGAGAGAGAGGGAGGGAAGGACAGAGAAAGAGAAGGGGGGGAAAGGGAAAGGCAGAGAGGGAGACAGTGGGACAGAGAGAAAGAGAGTGAGTAAGGGACAGAGAGAGAGAGAGAGGGGGATGGCAAGATAAAGTGAGAGAGGGAGGGAGGGATAGAGAAAGAGAGGGAGGGAGGTGTCTTGTGTTTTGTTTTACTGATGCCCACAGGCCGTTGACATTGTAGCTGGGCTAACTTTACTGATAACACATTTTCCCAACATAAACACATCCCTGTGGTAACTGAACTCTATCAGGACAGGTTCCAAGCTGTGTTATCTGACCTTCAACCCCCAGACCAGGTGAGCCCCTGTCTAGTACAGAGTACCGCATAGAATCTAATACTGGAGCCCACTACCACAATCAACTGTTATCATAACAGGAGGGACAGAGAAAGAGAGAGGAAGACAGAGAGAGACAGAGGCCGGAGAGAAAGAGAGAGTGAGAGAGAGAGAGAGAGAGTGTGGGACAGAGAGAAAAGGGGTAGGGGCGCGGGACAGAGAGAGAGAAAAGGCGGGAGAGAGCGATGGAGAGAGAGGGACAAAGAGAGAGAGGGAGAGAGAGGAGGTTAAACAGAGAGATAGAGAGAAAGAGTGCAGGACAGAGAGAGGGGCTGAGTCAGAGAGAGAAAGAGACGGACAGAGAGAAAGAGAGGGGATGTGACAGACAGAGAGGGGCCAGGACAGAGGAGGGTGAAACAGAGAGAGAGAGAGGGGGTGGGACACAGAGAGTGAGGGTGTGGGGCAGAGTGAGTGAGGGGGCGGGGCAGAAAGAGAGTGAGAAAGAGTGAAAAAAGAAGGGGGCCAAGAAGAGGGTGGGTTGGGGCCAAGAGGTGGCGGGGGTCGGAGTCGGGAAGGGGGGAGTCGGGCTGAGTGGTGGTGGTGGTCATGGTGGTGGGGGTTGGGGTCAGGGTCAAGAGGTGGCAGGGGTTTGGGACCAAGGGGTTGGGGGGGTGGGTCAGGGCTGAGAAGGGGAGGTGAGGCCAGGAGTGAGAAGGCCAGATAGAGAGTGGGCAAGACAGAGGGACAGAAAGACAGAGGGTGGGACAGATCAAGAGGGCAGAATGGAGGGAGAGAGAGGGTGAGAAGACGGAACTGAGAGAGAGAAGGGGAGGCAGAGAGAGTGAGAGATGAAGAGAGAGAGAAAGAGGGGGATGGCTAGGCAGAGAGAGTGCGAGAGCGAGGCAGAGAGAGAGAGTGTGAGGCAGAGACAGCGTGTGAGGTGGAGAGAGGGCATGAGATGGAGAGAGAGAACGAGGCAGAGAGAACAAGGCAGAGAGAGAATGTGAAGCAGAGAGAGAGCATGAGGCGGAGAGACAGTGAGACAGAGAGACCGCGTGAGGCAGAGAGTCATAGAGTTATACAACACAGAAACAGGCCCTTCGGCCCATCCTGTCCGTGCCGGCCATCAAGTACCTATCTATTCTAATCCCATTTTCCAGCACTTGGCCTGTAGCCCTGTATGCTATGGCATTTCAAGTGTTCATCTAAATATTTCTTAAATGTTGTGAGGGTTCCTGCCTCTACCACCCCCTCAGGCAGTGAGTTCCAGATTCCCACCACCCTCTGAGTGCAAAAACCTTTCCTCAAATCCCCTCTAAACCTCCTGCCCCTTACCTTAAATCTATACCCCCTGGTTATTGACACCGCTGCTAAAGGGAAATGTTTCTTCCTATCTACCCTATCTATGCCCCTCATAATTTTGTATACCTCTATCAGGACCCCCCTCAGCCTTCTCTGCTTTAAGGAAAACAACCTCAGCCTATCTAATCTCTTTTCATAGTTGAAATGCAACATTCCGGTGAATCTCCTCTGCACCCTCTCCAGTGCAATCACATCCTTCCTATAATGTGGTGACCAGAACTGCACACAGTGCTCCAGCTGTGGTCTCATCAGCGTTTTATACAGCTCCAACATAACCTCCCTGCTCTTATATTCTATGCCTTGGCTAATAAAGGCAAGTATCCCATATGCCTTCCTAACCATCTCATCTACCTGTGCTGCTGCCTTCAGGGATCTATGGACATGTACACAAAGGTCCCTCTGATCCTCTGTACTTCCTAGTTCATTGTGTGTTCCCATGCTGCCAGAGGAGATGGTGGGAGCAGGTACGATAGTGGTGTTTAAGAGGCAGCTTGACAAATACATGAATAGGATGGGAATAGAGGGATAGGGACCCTGGAAGTGCAAAATGTTTTAGTTGACGGGCAATATGATTGGCGCAGGCTTGGAGGGCCGAAGGGCCTGTTCCTGTGCTGTACTTTTCTTTGTTCTTCTTTGTTCTTCGTTAGTCCTCCCAAAATGCATCACCTCACACTTTGCAGGATTTTTCTGTGCTGTCGACCTCTATGACTCTATGACTCTATAAATTCCATTTGCCACTGCTCTGCCCATCTTACCAGCCCATCTACATCGTCCTGTAATCCTAGGCTTTCCTCCTCACTAATTACACCACCAATTTTTGTGTCATCTGCGAACTTACTGATCATTCCTCCTATATTCACGTCTAAATTATTAATGTACACGACAAACAGCAAGGGTCCCAGCTCTGAACCCAGCGGTACACCACTCATCACAGGCTTCCAATTGCAAAAACAACCTTCGACCATCACTCTCTGCCTCCTGCTACTAAGCCAATTTTGGATCCAATTCACCAAATTGTTCTGGACCCCATGGGCTCTTACCTTCTTGACCATTCTCCCAAGCAGGACCTTGTCAAAAGCCTTACTGAAACCCATGTGGACTACACCAACTGCACCACCCTCATCTACACAACTAGTCACCTCCTCGAAAAATTCAATCAAATTTGTTGGACATGATCTCCCCCTGACACAGCCATACTGACTCCCTGATTAATCCCTGACTCTCTAAGTGGAGATTAATCCTGTCCCTCAGAATTTTTTCCAATAGTTTCCCTGCCACTGATGTCAGACTCACTGGCCTGTAATTACCTGGTTTATCCCTACTGCCCTTCTTGAATAACGGTACCACATTCGCTGTCCTCCAGTCCTCTGGCACCTCTCCTGTGGCCAGAGAGGATTTGAAACTTACTGCCAGGGCCCCTGCAATCTCCTCCCTTGCCTCACACAGCAGCCTGGGATACATCTCATCAGGGCCTGGGGATTTATCCACTTTTAAGCCCACTAAAACCGCTAATACCTCCTCATTTTCAATGCTTATTTGTTAAGTATATCACAGTCCCCCTCACTGATTTCCACACCTACATCGCCCTTCTCCACAGTGAGCACAGATGAAAAGTAATCATTTAAAACCTCACCCACGTCTTCTGACTCCACACACAAATTGCTGCTTTGATCCCTAATGGGCCCCACTCTTTCCTTGGTTATCCTCTTGCTCCTAATATACTTATAAAATATCTTTGGATTTTCCTTTATTTTACCTGCCAGTGCTTTTTCATGCCCCTTCTTTGCTCTCCTAATTACTTTTTTAAGTATCCCCCTACACTTTCCATACTCCTCTAGGGCTTCCACTGTTCTGATATCTACCATAAACATCCTGTTTCTTTCCTTATCCAATCCTCTGTATCCCTTGACATTCAGGGTTCCCTGGGCTTGTTGGTCCTACCCTTCACCTTTACGGGAACATGTTGGCCCTGAATTCTCACTATTTCCTTTTTGAATGACTCCCACTGCTCTGATGTAGACTTTCCTACAAGTAGCTGCTCCCAGTCCACTTTGGCCAGGTCCTGTTTTATCATATTGAAATCGGCCTTCCCCCAATTCAGATCCTTTATTTCTGGTCCATCTTTGTCCTTTTCCATAACTTAAATCATGCTGAGTTATGGTCACTGTCACCGAAATGCTCCCCCACTGACACTTCTACCACTTTCCTGGCTTCGTTCCCTAAGACTAGGTCCAGCGCTGCCCCCTCTCTTGTAGGACTTTCTATGTATTGGCTTAAAAAGGTATCCTGGATATGCGAAGCAGAGAAAGCGAGTGAGGCAAAGAGAGCACGAGGCAGAGAGAGAGCGCGAGGTGGAGAGAGAGAGAGGAGGCAGAGAGAGAGCGCAAGGCAGAGAGAGAATGAGGCAGAGAGAGAGCGCGAGGTGGAGAGAGAGAGGAGACAGAGAGAGAGCGCGAGGTGAAGAGAGAGAGAGGAGGCAGAGAGAGAATGAGGCAGACAGAGAGTGCGAGGTGGAGAGAGAGAAGAGGCAGAGAGAGAGCGCAAGGCAGAGAGAGCACGAGGCAGAGAGAGAGCGCGAGGTGGAGAGAGAGAGAGGAGGCAGAGAGAGAATGAGGCAGAGAGAGAGTGCGAGGTGGAGAGAGAGTGGAGGCAGAGAGAGAGCTCGAGGTGGAGAGAGAGCGCGAGGTGGAAAGAGAGCGCGAGGTGGAGAGAGAGCGCGAGGTGGAGAGAGAGCGCGAGGTGGAGAGAGAGGAGGCAGAGAGAGAATGAGGCAGAGAGAGAGCGCGAGGTGGAGAGAGAGCGCGAGGTGGAGAGAGAGCGCGAGGTGGAGAGAGAGCGCGAGGTGGAGAGAGAGCGCGAGGTGGAGAGAGAGAGAGGAGGCAGAGAGAGAGCGCGAGGTGGAGAGAGAGAGAGGAGGCAGAGAGAGAATGAGGCAGAGAGAGAATGAGGCAGAGAGAGAGCACGAGGTGGAGAGAGAGCGCGAGGTGGAGAGAGAGCGCGAGGTGGAAAGAGAGCGCGAGGTGGAGAGAGAGGAGGCAGAGAGAGAATGAGGCAGAGAGAGAGCGCGAGGTGGAGAGAGAGCGCGAGGTGGAGAGACAGCGCGAGGTGGAGAGAGAGGAGGCAGAGAGAGAATGAGGCAGAGAGAGAGCGCGAGGTGGAGAGAGAGCGCGAGGTGGAGAGAGAGCGCGAGGTGGAGAGAGAGGAGGCAGAGAGAGAATGAGGCAGAGAGACAAAGTGAGGGAGAGAGAGAGAGGGTCAGGCAGAGAGAGAATGTGAGCTGTTACTGTGCAATTACTGGAATCTTCCACACACGGGAGAAAGAGGTTTTAGGTCTTGTTCCTTTCAGGGTAGGAGCTATTCTGCTGCCCTGCTCTTCACACAAACCCTGGTCACCTGGTCACTACTTCCATTTATCCTTCCTCCCCTTTATACAATCTTCAGCATTTCTTACCCCTTTAACTTATTTTAGTATTTCGCGTCTTGGACGTTATGTCTGTGATCACATTGGCCATAACTTTCCCGTTGGTGTGTGGGGATGGACCCCGCACGTCCGTGTGTAAGATGACGCGTGGTGACGTCGGGTGAGTGTCCCAACATCACCGTGCGCCACCGCGATATTACGCTGGGCGGGCGCGCAATGATGTCTGACACGCGCCCACCAGTAATTAACAGGCCACTTAAGGCCCTTAAGGTACCAATCGACGGGGATTTTTCGGCGCCCGTGCGATCTTCGGGTTGGCACAATGGGCACAACAGGCAGGCGGGTAGGACACATTTGTATAAACCTCACTCACAGGTGGGATAAGAGGGTTCACTGGGGTCGCGAATGTGCTCAGTCAAATATTGATGTTTCAAAGTTACTGACACTTGCCTGTGTGATCTGCAATACTTCAAAACACAGACCAGCTGCTTGGTCTGGACTCACAACCTTCAGGTCAGCACTCTGCAGTGAGGAATCTTTACTGGGCCTGCAGGTTTCAGGAAGCTTCCCTTATCCTGGGAATGGGAGCTGAACTGTTCACTGGAGGCAGCTCCTCTGAGGAGGAAGGGAGGGATAGAAGGGGGAGGAGGCCAGGAGTGCACATTCATCCTCCAGGGGAGCCACCTTTGGGAGGCCAGGCACAGGCACAAGGGGTGCAGGGCCAAGAGGTTGTCCAAGGCCGAAGGGGCTACAGAAGATGCCACTATCCTGCTGCCGGGGTTTACAGGCGGTGAAGCAGCTACCTCAATATGTCTGAGGTGCAGTGCCGAAGGAGGCTCTGACTGTCAAGGGAGACAGTCAACTATATCTGTCAGATGATAGAGTCTGAGATCTCCCCTAACTGTGTGGGTGGACACCCTATGTCAGTGAGACTGAAGGTCACAGCTGCCCTCAACCTCTATGCCTCTGGCTCCTTCCAGGGCTCGGTGGGTGATCTTTGCGGTGTCTCCCAATCAGCTGTCCACACTTGTGTCAAGCAGGTGACAGACGCTCTGTTCAGTCGGGCATTGATCTTCATCCACTACCGTTGGGACCAGGTAAGCCAGACACAGTGAACCAGAGGCTTCGCGGCCATTGCTGGCTTCCCCCGTGTCCAGGGTGCTATAGACTGTACACATGTGGCCATCAAGGTGCCAGCAGGTGAGCCCGGTGCCTTCGTCAACAGGAAGGGCTTCCACTCCATGAAGGTGTAGATAGTGTGTGATCACATGATGCTGATTCTACAAGTCTGTGCAAGGTACCCAGGCAGTTCCCACAACGCCTACATCCTCAGACACTCCCAGGTGCCGGGGCTCTTCAGTGCTCCAGCCCGGCTGGATGGATGGCTGCTGGGTGACAAGGGCTATCCCCTCAGAAGGTGGCTCATGACGCCTCTCCGCCATCCAAGAACAGAAGCTGAGTAGCGGTACAATAGGAGCCACGGCTCCACAAGGGCTGTGGTGGAGAGAGCCATCGTTCTTCTCAAGATGCGCTTCCGATGCCTGGACCGTTCAGGGGGTGCACTCCAGTACCCCCCAGATCGCGTCTCGGTGATAGTGGTTGCATGTTGCACTCTCCACAATCTGGCACTGGAAAGGGGGACGCAGTGGACGATGAAGACATTGACGCAGTGTCTGTGGCTGCACACGATGGGTCCAGCTGTGGAGGATGAGCACGCACAGGGAAATGCTGAGGGAGTAGACACTGACCCGGGCATACTCCAGGGAGACAGGGACACCCGGGAGGCTTTAATCCAAAGAACCTTCAGCTAGCACAGCACAGATGGACCACCCGGACAAGCCTTGGCCATAGGCTTGATACTCGACACCTAAGCACAAAATTTGCCAGGTTAGGAACTGTCACTAAGGGCCTTGTTAATAAAGCTGAATGTCCAACAAAGCACTCATTACAATTTTGAAAACCATCCACATGCAGAAGAAAAGAGGCCCCCTCAGCCATGGTGACATCTGAATTTAACATTACAACCAAAGAAACTTTAGGAAACAAAATGACAAAGAGTGTTAAAAATCACCCCAACTCATAAGGACCTCAACTCGGGCCAACACAAAAGCACCAGTGATAAACCCGTGGTGTGCCTAACATGCTTTATGCTTATGTTTGCGGGTGCTGCATTTTGGTGCCGCCCCATCGCTGGGAGTGGTATCTGAGCCAGCCTGCTGACTCTGCTGTCCTGTTGGCGTCGATGACCTTGGCGGGCGTCCTCTGGCCCGTGGAGCCTGTGCTGGTACCACCTGGGAGGGAGCTGCCAGTTCCACAGTTGGCATCTCCCCAGTCGTCGCAGCCTCACCGGATGCCACGGTCACTGGCAGAGGGGTGGAGGAGCTTCCACCCTCATCCGGATCGTGCCCTGAGAGGTGCCCACAGAGACGCCAGGCAGCTGCTGCGCCGACGTGAGGTCGCTTTGGACCTCCCTGCTCACCGAGGATGGATGGGCACCGAGCTGGGAAACTTGGTGCCCACACCATCTCCCACACTGGCACTGACCAGCTGAGGTCAATGCTGATATGAGGGCTTGCTGGTCCGAGCACATCCCCAGGAAGCCCTGATGGGTCTCCTGGAGGAGCCTCTCCACGAGAGTCGCCACTCTCTCCATGGAGGGTGCATGGCGCTCGGACACGAGGCTCATTGCTTCGGCGATCGTCTGTGTAGACCCCTCTACCACGGACACCAAGTCAAGCACAGCCTCTCGTATCTCCCCCAGATGCTCCCGCACACCTGGCCGCATTTCCTGCGTTTGCTGCATCGCGGACGACTCCAGAGGTGCATCATCAGGCACCGACTGAGCATGTGCCTGGTCCCCTGAAGTCCTCCGACTGCTGGCGCCATGGGCACTCTCTGTCTCTGCCAGCTCCTCCAGCGACTGTGAAGTGCCCTCACCGCTGTGCCAGGGACACTAGCCGATGTTCGAATTCCCACCGAGGTGCTAGTTTCTGTGCTGGTGCCTGCCTGGCAGAGATGGTGTGACGCTGGTGAGACTTCAGGACCCTCAGGTGTGAGAGGGGGCCTCTGCTCCTCCTCCCGGCCCTGCTCCGCTGATGCTGAAAGGAAGAACAAGGACATTGGATCAGTTAACGTGGAGACAATGTCAATGTGCATCCCTGTCCCCCAGATCATTATGTGCTCACCCTTCCGTAACCAATGGTCAAGCCATGTTGCAAAATTAAATCAATTAAGATTGGGGGAACAATGCTGACCTCACTGCTGGGCAAACATACCTGCCTGTGGCACCCCAGCCTCACCCACACCGGTGGACCTCTGCGCATGTTGCCTCTCCAGATCCAGGGCCTCCTGCTCGAAGTGGCTGAGAATCGCCACCTGTGCCGGTCCTCCACCAGTCCTCACCCGCCCGGGGGCATTATGTACATTCTTCTCCTGAAAAGGAGAGAAGAGCATTGATTAGTGCGACTTGTACCTGGACTCTCTTTGCACACGGCCCAGCCCAACCAGAGTGGGACATGTCAGGGCTCCAGTGTCTCCTCACCCCACTGCTGCTGAACACTCACACAAAGCTGCTGGGCCTGTACCCACACCCCTACCCACTTGGCCAAATGCTGCCTACATCACATTAGGCCCCACATGGTCTAACCTTCCATAACAAGGAGGCGCAAGCATGTGGAGGGCAGCAGATCGATCGGTGCCACCTGGAAGCTCCCCTCCCAGCATCTCACCACCCTGAATTGGACATGTCCTGGAGTTCCAGCCCTGCGTCCAGGTGCAGCTCCTTCAGGTTACCCCCAAACCAGTCATATGGGACTCGTGGGGGCAAAACCCATCCCTTCATCACCCTCTCAGGCTGACATCAGCATAGGCAATATCTGCTTGTCCAATCAGCAAAGGACACATGCCGTCAATGATTCAATGTAGTCCCTACACTCAGACTTTGTTGGGGAGGGGGAAGAGGTGGGCAGCAGGGGGGGTAAGCCGACTTGCAGTGTTACATGACCAATGCCAACATGGTACTCAACCTGCCAGAGTGCAACAAGTCGTTGAAGCGCTTGCGACACTGGATCTAGTTGCGCTGCACCACGTTGCGGGAGCTCAGCACCTCCCCCACCAACTCCCAGGCACGTTTCGCTATGTGGGAGGGCCTCCTCCTCCCATCCTGGTGAAGCAGCACCTCCCAACGTGCTGCCACCTCCTCGAGGAGGGCAGCAAGGAAGTCATCCGAGAAACGAGGGGCACACTGGCCCCCTGCCTTACCCCCCGGCCTGGCCTGTCCCCCTGCCCTACCCTCCGGCCTGGCCTGTCCCCCTGCCTTACCCCCCGGCCTGGCCTGTCCCCCTGCCTTACCCTCCAGCCTGGCCTGTCCCCCTGCCCTACCCCCCGGCCTGGCCTGGCCCCCTGCCCCACCCCCCGGCCTGGCCTGGCCCCCTGCCTTACCCCCCGGCCTGGCCTGTCCCCCTGGCCTACCCTCCGGCCTGGGCTGCTCACCAGCCGGGCTCTGGGGAGCCCTTACACAGGCCGTGATTCGCAGCCTTTGAAAGGCTGCAGCAATTTTTTAAACAGGCCCCCGGGTCACCATTGGACCCGGTGGTCAGTGCAGTCCCGCTGTCCGTCCACTCCCGCTGTCCTCAGGAGCCGTGATTCACACTGGGCAGGCCTTAGTTGGCTCACCTGTGTAAAATGGCGGTGCGGACCTGATTGTGGGTGGCGATTGGGTCTGCGCTCGATCCGCTGACAGGCAGAAGATTCTGCTCATTATCCTCACCAGCAACAGGAACAATCTTTACAGTGAATGGTTGAAACAAGAGACTCCATCTAAACAGGCTCACATTCCGAGTTTTAAACTTCTCAATGAACGCCAGTGGATTATGGTCAGTGTAGATTAGTGTTTCTTTGTTATCATGTCAGACACAAACTTCAAAGTGTTGAAGAGACAACAACATTGCTAGAGATTCTTTTTCTACTGTAGAGTACTTCCTAAATAACCTTCTTAGCTCTTTGGTGAAATATATACAGATTAAGGGGGTGGAGCAGGTGAAGCTGGATAGAAGGCCAGCGATAGGTGGAGGCAAAGGAGAGATTGACAAAAGATGTCATAAACAAAAGGTCAAAGGACTGCAAGGTTCTTGAGCAAATTGATATAGGGAGTGACAAGGTATTGGAGGTGTTGGCAGGCTTAAAAGTGGACAAATCTCCAGGTCTGGATGATAGGGGAAGAGGTGCTCTTCGCATTTTTCTTTGCCATCCAACTTCTTAAATCTTCAGAGAGTGGGTCTTGCCCTGCAGGAGCAGTAGAGGCTACAAGGGAAAGGAATGACTGGTAAGAAGTGGGTAAAGTCGGGTAAGTATTTACTACTTTCATCGCTTATAGTTTAAGGTCTTTTTGTGGTTTATAGTTTGTATATTCTGTAGTAACGAGGATCAGGAAAGAAGGGCCCTAGAGGAACTGATTTAAAAGGTTTAATTTAAGGGGATAAGTCATGGCAGGAGAGCTCAAAGCCGTGGTGTGTTCCTCGTGCTCCATGTGGGAAGCCGGGGACATTTCCAGTGCCCGGGACCAGCATGTGTGCAGGAAGTGTGTCCAGCTGCAGCTCCTGGAAGCTTGGGTTTCAGAGCTGGAATGGCGGCTGGGGACACTGTGGAGCATCCACGAGTCTGAGAGCATCGTGGATAGCACGTTTAGAGAGGTGGTCACACCGCAGCTGAAGGGACTTGAAGGAAGGGAATGGGTGACCACCAGGCAGTCCAAGAGAAACAGGCAGATAGTTCAGGAGGCACCTGGGGTCCCGCTCGCAAATCGGTATTCCATTTTGGAGGCTGATGAGGGCATTGATTCCTCCAGGGAGTGCAGACAGAGCCAAGCTTCTGGCACCATGAGCAGCCTGTCTGTACAGGAGGGGAGGAAGAGCAATAGTAATAGGGGATTCTATAGTCAGGGGAACAGATAGGCACTACTGTGGCCGTCAACGTGACTCCACAATGGTGTGTTGCCTCCCTGGTGCCAGGGTCCGGGATGTCACTGAACGGCTGCAGGGCATCCTGAAGGGGGAGGGTGATTAGGCAGAGGTCATGGTACATGTTGGTACCAATGACAAAGGTAGAAAGAGGGATGAGGTCTTGCATCAAGAATTCAGGGAGTTAGGCAGTCGACTAAAAAGCAAGACCTCTCGGGTTGTAATCTCTGGATTACTCCCAGTGCCACGTGCTCGCGAGCTCAGAAATAGGAGAATAGCGCAGATGAATACGTGGCATAAGAGTTGGTGCAGGAGGGAGGGTTTTAGATTCCTGGATCACTGGGACCGTTTCTGGGGAAGGTGGGACCTGTACAAGCGGGACAATCAACATCTGAACCAGAGCGGGACTAACATCCTTGCGGGCGGGTTTGCTAGTGCTGTTGGGAGGAGTTTAAACTAATTCAGCAGTGGGTGGGGACACAGAATGTTAGCAGAATAGGGACACATCATAATACAGTAAAACAATCAAGTCAGAGGGAGTACACCTGCATTAAGTTTCAAGGGAGTAAGGCAAGGCTGGATGACCTCTACTTTAATGCCAGGAGTATTACAGGTAAAACAGATGAGTTAAGGGTGAGGATTGACACGTGGAATTGTGATATAGTAGCCATCACAGAGACGTGGTTGAGGGAGGAGCAGGATTGGCAGCTCAACATTCCGGGATATAGAATCTTCAGGCGGGACAGGAGAGGGGGTAAAAGAGGAGGAGACATTGCATTATTAGTTAAGGAGTGAGTTACTGCAGTAAGGAGAGATGATATCTTGGAGGGGGCATCGAATGAAGCTTTGTCGGTAGAGTTTAGGAATAAAAAAGGGATAGCCACATTGTTAGGTGTTTATTATAGACCCCCAGATAGTCAGCGGGAAATTGAGGAGCAAATATGTGCACAATTTGCGGAGATGTGTAAAAACAATAACAATAGGGTAATTATATTAGGTGATTTCAATTTTCCCAACATTAATTGGGATAGACATAGTGTCAAGGGCTTGGATGGAGCGAATTTCTTGAAAAGTGTACAGGAGAACTTTTTAGGTCAATATGTAGAGGGTCCAACAAGGGACGGTGCATTGCTGGACCTAATTCTGGGGAATGAAGCCGGACAGGTGGCTGAGGTGGTGGTGGGTGAGCATTTTAGTGATAGTGACCACAACATGGTACAGTTTAAGTTTGTTATGGACAAAGAAATAGACACGTTGCAAAAAAATGTTTTGGATTGGGGGAGAGTGGATTTTAGTAAAATAAGGCAGGATCTGGCCAAGGTAGACTGGGAACAGCTACTTGTGGGGAAATCTACAGAGGAACAGTGGGGGGTGTTCAAAAAGGAAATGGGGAGGGTACAGCCTCAACATGTTCCCTCTAGGGTGATAGGAAGGAGTAACAAGCCCAGAGAACCATGGATGACCAGAGATATTCAGGTTATGATGAAGAGGAAAAGAGAGGCTTTTAGCAGGTACAAGGGAAGCAAATCAGCGGAGGCATTAGTGGAGCACAGAAAGTGCAGGGTGGAGCTTAAGAAAGCAATTAGGAGAGAAAAGAGGGGATATGAGAAAGCTCTGGCTGATAAAAGTAGGGAAAATTCCAAGATATTCTTTAAGTATATCAATGGGAAGAGGATAACCAGGGAAAGAGTAGGGCCCGTAAGGGACCAAGGGGACAATCTATGGGTGGAGCCAGAGGACATCGGTACAGTGTTGAACGAATACTTCACATTTTTCTTCACCCAAGAGAATGAGGATGAAGGTATCAAACTTGTGGAGAGGGACTGTGAGGTTCTTAAGCAAATTGATATAGGGAGGGACAATTGATAATGTGGTGACCAGAACTGCACACAGTACTCCAGCTGTGGCCTCACCAAGGTTCTAAAGAACTCCAGCATGACCTCCCTACTTTTGTAATCCATGCCTTGATTGATAAAGGCAAGCGTCCCATATGCCTTTTTCACCACCCCACTAATATGCCCCTCAGCCTTCAGAGATCTATGGACACACACGCCAAGGTCCCTTTGTTCCTCAGAACTTCCTAGTGCCGTGCCATTCATTGAATATTTCCTTGTCAAATTACTCCTTCCAAAGTGTTTCACCTCACACTTTTCAGGGTTAAATTCCATCTGCCACTTATCTGCCCATTTGACCATCCCGTCTATATCCTCCTGTAGCCTAAGACACTCAACCTCACTGTTAACCACCCAGTCAATCTTTGTGTGATCCACAAACTTACTAATCCTACCCCCCACATAGTCATCTACATCGTTTATATAAATGACAAATAATAGGGGACCCAGCACAGGTCCCTGTGGTACGCCACTGGACACTGGCTTCCAGTCACTAAAGCATCCTTCTGTCATCACCCTCTGTCTCCTACAACTAAGCCAATTTTGAATCCACCTTATCCAATTACCCTGTATCCCATGTGCATTTGCCTTCTTTATAAGTCTCCCATGTGGGACCTTGTCAAAGGCTTTGCTGAAATCCATATAAATTACATCAACTGCACTACCCTCATCTACACATCTGGCAAGTTATTGGAGGTGTTGGCAGGCTTAAAAGTGGATAAATCTCCAGGTCCGGATGATGTGTGTCCCAGACTGCTGAGGGAGGCAAGGGAGGAGATCGCAGGGGCTCTGACCCGAATTTTTAATTCCTCTCTGGCCACGGGGGAGGTGCCAGAGGACTGGAGAACAGCTAATGTGGTTCCGCTATTTAAGAAGGGTTGTAGAGATAAGCCAGGGAACTACAGGCCAGTGAGTCTCACGTCAGTGGTAGGGAAACTATTGGAGAAAATCTATCTCCACTCGGAGAGTCAAGGTTTGATCAGGGATAGTCAGCATGGCTTTGTCAGAGGGAGGTCATGCCTAACAAATGTGATTGAATTTTTTGAGGAGGTGACCAGGTGTGTAGATGGGGGTAGTGCAGTTGATGTAGTTTATATGGATTTCAGCAAAGCCTTTGACAAGGTCCCACATGGGAGACTTATAAAGAAGGCAAATGCACATGGGATACAGGGTAATTTGATAAGGTGGATTCAAAATTGGCTTAGTTGTAGGAGACAGAGGGTGATGACAGAAGGATGCTTTAGTGACTGGAAGCCAGTGTCCAGTGGCGTACCACAGGGATCTGTGCTGGGTCCCCTATTATTTGTCATTTATATAAACGACGTAGATGACTATGTGGGGGCTAGGATTAGTACGTTTGTGGATGACACAAAGATTGGCTGGGTGGTTAACAGTGAGGTTGAGTGTCTTAGGCTACAGGAAGATATAGGCAGGATGGCCAAATGGGCAGATAAGTGGCAGATGGAATTTAACCCTGAAAAGTGTGAAGTGATACACTTCGGAAGGAGTAATTTGACAAAGAGTACTCAATGAACGGCATGGCACTAGGAAGTTCTGAGGAACAAAGGGACCTTGGCGTGTGTGTCCATAGATCTCTGAAGGCAGAGGGGCATGTTAGTGGGGTAGTGAAAAAGGCATATGGGACACTTGCTTTTATCAATCGAGGCATAGATTACAAAAGTAGGGAGATCATGTTGGAGTTGTATAGAACCTTGGTGAGGCCACAGCTGGAGTACTGTGTGCAGTTCTGGTCGCCACATTATAGGAAGGATGTGATTGCACTGGAGGGGGTGCAGAGGAGATTCACCAGGATGTTGCCTGGGATGAAACATTTAAGTTATGAAGAGAGGTTGGAGAGACTTGGGTTGTTTTCGTTGGAGCAAAGTAGACTGAGGGGCGACCTGATCGAGGTGTACAAGATTATGAGGGGCATGGACAGGGTGGATAGGGAGCAGCTATTCCTCTTAGTTGAAGGGTCAGTCACGAGGGGACATAAGTTCAAGGTGAGGGGCAGGAGTTTAGGGGGGATGTGAGGAAAAACTTTTTTACCCAGAGGGTGGTGATGGTCTGGAATGCGCTGCCTGGGAGGGTGGTGGAGGCGGGTTGCCTCACATCCTTTAAAAAGTACCTGGATGAGCACTTGGCACGTCATAACATTCAAGACTATGGGCCAAGTGCTGGTAAATGGGATTAGGTAGGTAGGTCAGGTGTTTCTCACCCGTCGGTGAAGACTCGATGGGCTGAAGGGCCTCTTCTGTACTGTGTGATTCTGTGATAAGCCAGAGAGAGAGCACGCGGCAGAGAGAGAGAGTGAGGCAGAGAGAGACAGCCAAGCAGAGAGGGAGAGCGAGACAGAGAGAAGCGAAGTGGAGAGAGAGAGAATGAGGCGGAGATAGAGAGCGAAGCAGAGAGGGAGAGTGAGACATAGACAGAACATGAGGCAGGGAGAGAGAGCGAGGCAGAGAGAATGCGAGACAGAGAGAGAGAGCGAGGCAGAGAGAGAGAGAGCACGAGGCAAAGAGAGTGAGGCGGAGAGAGAGCACAAGACAGAGAGAGATCATGAGGCAGAGAGAGAGAGTGGGGCAGAGAGAGTGTGCAAGGTAGAGAGAGAGAAAGAGAGAGAGACAGAGAAAGAGCACAAAATAGAGAGAGAGGGAGAAAGCGAGGCAGAGAGAGAGAGCGAGCGAAATGGAGAGAGATCACGAGGCTGACAGAGGGCATGATGCAGAGAGAGAGATCAAGGCATACAGAGAAATCAAGGCAGAGAGTGAGGCAGAGAGAGTGAGATAGAGAAGGAGAGAGTGAGGCAGAGAGAGTGAGTCAGAGAAAGAGAGAGAGAGAGCGAGGCAGAGAGAGAGAGAGTGAGGCAGAGAGAGAGTGAGGCAGAGAGAGAGAGCATGAGATAGAGCACGAGCTAGATATAGAGCATGGCAGAGAGAGAGAGCGAGGCAGAGAGAGAGAGAGCATGAGGCAGAGAGAGAGAGTGCGAGACAGAGAGAGATAGTGAGACAGAGAGAGAGTGGGAGGCAGAGAGAGGGAGCGAGGCAGAGAGAGAGAGAGCGAGGCAGAGAGAGAGAGCAAGGCAGAAAGAGAGCGGGAGACAGAGAGAGAGCAGGAGACAGAGAGAGCAGGAGACAGAGAGAGAGCGGGAGACAGAGAGAGCAGGAGACAGAGAGAGAGCGGGAGACAGAGAGAGAGCGGGAGACAGAGAGAGAGCGGGAAACAGAGAGAGAGCGGGAAACAGAGAGAGAGCGGGAGACAGAGAGAGAGCGGGAGACAGAGAGAGAGCGGGAGACAGGGAGAGAGCGGGAGACAGGGAGAGAGAGGGAGACAGAGAGAGAGCTGGAGACCAAGAGCAAGACCCAGGACAGAGAGAGAGAGAGCGATGCATCGAGAGTGAGGCAAAGAGAGAGATCAAGGCAGAGAGAGAGAGAGACAGAGAGAAAGCAAGGCAGACATAGAGCGTGAGGCAGAGAGAGAGAGTGTGAGACAGAGAGAGAAAGTGAGACAGAGAGAGAGGGAGGCAGAGAGAGATCGAGGCAGAGAGAGAGAGCATGACAGAGAGAGAGAGGGAGGCAGAGAGAGAGCGTCACAGAGAGAGCGTGAGAGAGATATAGACCATGCCAGAGAGAGCGAGAGAGCGGGGCAGAGAGAGAGAGCATGAGGCAGCGAGAGACAGTGTGAGTCAGAGGGAGAGAAAGTGAGACAGAGACAGAGCTGGAGGTAGAGAGAGAGCAGGAGGCAGAGAGAGAGCAGTAGGCAGAGAGAGTGCGGGAGAGATATAGAGCGTGGCAGAGAGAGAAAGCGAGGCAGAGAGAGAGTGTGAGACAGAAAGAGAAAGTGAAACAGAGAGAGCAGGAGGCAGAGAGACAGCATGACAGAGAGCACGAGAGAGATATAGAGCCTGGCAGAAAAAGAGGGCGAGGAAGAGAGAGAGCGTGAGGCAGAAAGTGTGCGAGACAGAGAGAGATGGTGAGACAGAGAGAGAACGGGAGACAGAGAGAGAGCGGGAGAAAGAGAGAGAGCGGGAGAAAGAGAGAGAGCGGGAGACAGAGAGACAGTGGGAGACAGAGAGACAGCGGGAGACAGAGCGAGAGCCCAGGACAGAGAGAGAGAGCGATGCAAAGAGACTGAGGCAGAGAGAGAGAAAGGCAGAGAGAGAGAGATCAAAGCAGACAGAGAGATAGACAGAGAGAAAGCAAGGCAGAGATAGAGCATGAGGCAAAGAGAGAGAGCATGAGAGAGATATAGAGCATGGCAGAGAGAGAGAGCGAGGCAGAGAGAGAGAGCGAGGCAGAGAGAGAGAGCGATGCAAAGTGAGAGAGTGAGGCAGAGAGAGAGATCGAGGCAGAGAGGCAGAGGGTGAGCAAGGTAGAGAGATAGAGGCAGAGAGAGCAAGGCAGAGAGAGTGCGCGAGGCAGAGAGAGAGAGTGTGACAGAGAGAGCGCAAGAGAGATATAGAGCGTGGCAGAGCGAGCAAGGCAGAGGGAGATAGTGAGACAGAGAGAGACCGGGAGGCAGAGAGAGAGTGTGAGACAGAGAGACAAAGTCAGACATAGAGAGAGCGGGAGGCAGAGAGAGAGAGAGCATGACAGAGAGAGAGCAGGGGGCAGAGAGAGAGCGTGACAGAGAGAGAGAGAGCGAGCATGAGGCAGAGAGAGAGAGTGCAAGTCAGAGAGAGAGAAAGTGAGACAGAGTGCGGGAGAGATATAGAGCGTGGCAGAAAGAGAGAGCGAGGCAGAGAGAGAAAGTGAGACAGAGAGAGAGCGGGAGACAGAGAGAGAGTGGGAGACAGAGAGAGAGCGGGAGACAGAGAGAGCGGGAGACAGAGAGACAGCGGGAGACAGAGAGAGAGCGGGAGACAGAGAGAGAGTGGGAGACAGAGAGAGAGTGGGAGGCAGAGAGAGAGTGGGAGGCAGAGAGAGAGTGGGAGGCAGAGAGAGAGTGGGAGGCAGAGAGAGAGAGCCCAGGGCAGAGCGAGAGAGCGATGCAAAGAGAGTGAGGCAGAGAGAGAGATCAAGGCAGAGAGAGGCAGAGAGAGAGAAAGGCAGAGAGAGAGAGAGATCAAGGCAGAGAGAGTGACAGAGAGAAAGCAAGGCAGAGATAGAGCGTGAGGCAGAGAGAGAGAGCATGACAGAGAGCATGAGAGAGATATAGAGCATGGCAGAGAGTGAGAGCGAGGCAGAGAGAGAGATCGAGGCAGAGAGGCAGAGAGTGAGCAAGGTAGAGAGAGAGAGGCAGAATGAGCAAGGCAGAGGGAGATAGTGAGACAGAGAGAGACCGGGGGCAGAGAGAGAGAGTGCGAGACAGAGAGAGAAAGTGAGACAGAGAGAGAGCATGCCAGAGAGAGCGAGGGAGCGAGGCAGAGAGAGAGAGCATGAGGCAGAGAGAGAGAGTGCAAGTCAGAGAGAGAGAAAGTGAGACAGAGTGCGGGAGAGATATAGAGCGTGGCAGAGAGAGAGAGCGGGAGACAGAGAGAGGGAGCCGGAGACAGAGAGAGAGCGGGAGACAGAGGGAGAGCAGGAGACAGAGAGAGCGGGAGACAGAGAGAGAGCGGGAGACAGAGAGAGAGAGCCCAGGGCAGAGCGAGAGAGCGATGCAAAGAGAGTGAGGCAGAGAGTGAGATCAAGGCAGAGAGAGGCAGAGAGAGAGAAAGGCAGAGAGAGGCAGAGAGAGAGAAAGGCAGAGAGAGAGAGAGAGACAGAGAGAAAGCAAGGCAGAGATAGAGCGTGAGGCAGAGAGAGAGAGCATGACAGAGAGCACGAGAGAGATATAGAGTGTGGCAGAGAGAGAGATTGTGAGACAGAGAGAGAGTGTGAGACAGAAAGAGAAAGTGAGACAGAGAGCAGGGGGCAGAGAGACAGCATGACAGAGAGCATGAGAGAGATATAGAGCCTGGCAGAGAAAGAGGGCGAGGCAGAGAGAGAGCGGGAGACAGAGAGAGAGCCCAGGACAGAGAGAGAGAGCGATGCAAAGAGAGTGAGGCAGAGAGAGAGAGCAAGGCAGAGAGAGGCAGAGAGAGATTAAGGCAGAGAGAGAGAGACAGAGAGAAAGCAAGGCAGAGATAGAGCGAGAGGCAAAGAGAGAGAGCATGACAGAGAGCACGAGAGAGATATAGAGCGTGGCAGAGAGAGAGAGAGCATGAGGCAGAGAGAGAGAGTGCGAGACAGAGAGAGATAGTGAGACAGAGAGAGAGTGGGAGGCAGAGAGAGAGAGCGAGGCAGAGAGAGAGAGCGATGCAAAGAGAGAGAGTGAGGCAGAGAGAGAGATCGAGGCAGAGAGGCAGAGAGAGCAAGGCAGAGAGAGCGCGCGAGGCAGAGAGAGAGAGTGTGACAGAGAGGGAGCAAGAGAGATATAGAGCGTGGCAGAGAGAGCAAGGCAGAGAGAGATAATGAGACAGAGAGAGACTGGGAGGCAGAGAGAGAGAGAGTGAGACAGAGAGAGAAAGTGAGACAGAGAGAGACCGGGAGGCAGAGAGAGAGAGAGTGAGACAGAGAGAGAAAGTGAGACAGAGAGAGACCGGGAGGCAGAGAGAGAGAGTGTGAGACAGAGAGAGAAAGTGAGACAGAGAGAGAGCGGGAGGCAGAGAGAGAGCGTGACAGAGAGAGCGCAAGAGATATATAGAGCATGGCAGAGAGAGATAGTGAGACAGAGAGAGACCGGGGGCAGAGAGAGAGAGTGTGAGACAGAGAGAGAGCGGGAGAGATATAGAGCGAGGCAGGGAGAGAGAGTGAGGTGGAGGGAGATAGCGAGGTAGAGAGTGAGAGCGAGGCGGAGAGAGCGAGACAGAGAGAGAGACCACGAGGCAGAGTGAGAGCAGAAGGCAGAGAGAGCGAGGCAGAGAGAGAGAGTGAGGCAGAGAGAGAGATCGAGGCAGAGAGGCAGAGAGAGAGCAAGGCAGAGAGAGTGCGCGAGGCAGAGAGAGAGAGTGTGACAGTGAGAGCGCAACAGAGATATAGAGCATGGCAGAGAGAGCAAGGCAGAGGGAGATAGTGAGACAGAGAGAGACCAGGAGGCAGAGAGAGAGAGTGCGAGACAGAGAGAGAAAGTGAGAGAGAGGGAGACCGGGGGCAGAGAGAGAGAGTGTGAGACAGAGAGAGAAAGTGAGACAGAGAGAGAGCGGGAGGCAGAGAGAGATCGAGGCAGAGAGAGAGAGGCAGAGAGAGAGAGAGCGCGAGGCAGAGAGAGAGAGAGCATGACAGAGAGAGAGCAAGGGGCAGAGAAAGAGCGCGAGAGATTTATAGAGCATGCCAGAGAGAGCGAGAGAGTGAGACAGAGAGAGAGCATGACAGAGAGAGTGCGAGAGAAATATAGAGTGTGGCAGAGAGAAAGAGAGCGAGGCAGAGAGAGAGAGAGAGAGGCAGAGAGAGTGTGCAAGACAGAGAGAGAAAATGAGACAGAGAGAGAGCAGGAGGCAGAGAGAGAGAGCGAGGCAGAGAGAGAGAGAGAATGAGAGACAGAGAGAGCGGGAGACAGAGAGAGAGCGGGAGACAGAGAGAGAGCGGGAGACAGAGAGAGAGCGGGAGACAGAGAGAGCAGGAGACAGAGAGAGAGCGGGCGACAGAGAGAGAGCGGGAGACAGAGAGAGCGGGAGACAGAGAGAGAGCGGGAGACAGAGAGAGAGCGGGAGACAGAGAGAGAGCGGGAGACAGAGAGAGAGAGCGGGAGACAGAGAGAGAGCGGGAGACAGAGAGAGAGAGCCCAGGGCAGAGCAAGAGAGCGATGCAAAGAGAGGGAGGCACAGAGAGAGCTCAAGGCAGAGAGAGGCAGAGAGAGAGAAAGACAGAGAGAGAGAGATCAAGGCAGAGAGAGAGAGACAGAGAGAAAGCAAGGCAGAGATAGAGCGTGAGGCAGAGAGAGAGAGCATGACAGAGAGCACGAGAGAGATATAGAGCGTTGCAGAGAGAGAGAGCGAGGCAGAGAGAGAGAGCACGAGGCAGAGAGAGAGAGTCTGAGACAGAGAGAGAAAGTGAGACAGAGAGAGATCGAGAGGCAGAGAGAGAGATTGAGGCAGAGAGATCGAGGCAGAGAGAGAACATGACAGAGAGAGAGTGAGAGAGATATAGAGAATGCCAGAGAGAGCGAGAGAGCGAGGCAGAGAGAGAGAGCATGAGGCAGAGGGAGAGAGAGTGCGAGTCAGAGAGAGACAAAGTGAGACAGAGTGCGGGAGAGATATAGAGTGTGGCAGAGAGAGAGAGCGAGGCAGAGAGAGAGAGCAGGAGACAGAGAGAGAGCGGGAGACAGAGAGAGAGAGCAGGAGACAGAGAGACAGCGGGAGACAGAGCGAGAGGCCAGGACAGAGAGAGAAAGCGATTCAAAGAGAGTGAGGCGGAGAGAGAGATCCAGGCAGAGAGAGAGAGAGAGACAGAGAGAAAGCAAGGCAGAGATAGAGCGTGAGGCAGAGAGGGTGAGCATGACAGAGAGCACGAGAGAGATATAGAGCGTGGCAGAGAGAGCAAGGCAGAGGGAGATAGTGAGACAGAGAGAGACCGGGAGGCAGAGAGAGAGAGTGTGAGACAGAGAGAGAATGTGAGACAGAGAGAGAGCGGGAGGCAGAGAGAGAGAGGCAGAGAGAGAGAGAGCAAGGGGCAGAGAGAGAGAGAGCAAGGGGCAGAGAGAGAGTGGGAGACAGAGAGACAGCGGGAGACAGGGAGAGAGCGGGAGACAGAGAGAGCGGGAGACAGAGAGAGAGAGAGCGAGACAGAGAGACCGAGAGGCAGAGAGAGAGAGCATGAGGCAGAAAGAGAGAGTCTGAGACAGAGAGAGAAAGTGAGACAGAGAGAGATCGAGAGGCAGAGAGAGAGATTGAGGCAGAGATCGAGGCAGAGAGAGAACATGACAGAGAGAGACCGGGGTCAGAGAGAGAGAGTGTGAAACAGAGAGAGAGAGTGAGACAGAGAGAGAGCAGGAGGCAGAGAGAGAGAGGCAGAGAGAGAGACAGTGTGAGGCAGAGAGAGAGAGAGCATGACAGAGAGAGAGCAGGGGGCAGAGAGAGCAAGTGAGACATAGAAAGAGAGGGAGGCAGAGAGAGAGAGAGTGAGACAGAGAGAGTGCGGGAGAGATATAGAGCGTGGCAGAGAGAGCGAGCGAGGCAGAGAGAGAGAGCGAGGCAGAGAGAGATAGCGAGGTAGAGAGTGAGAGCGAGGCGGGGAGAGCGAGACAGAGAGAGAGAGACCACGAGGCAGAGAGAGAGCATGAGGCAGAGAGAGAGAGAGCATGAGGCAGAGAGAGATGCGGAGGCAGAGAAAGAGAGAAACAGAAAAAGCGAGGCAGAGAGAGAGAGCGATGCAAAGAGAGAGAGTGAGACAGAGAGAGAGATCGAGGCAGAGAGGCATAGAGAGAGCAAGGTAGAGAGAGAGAGTAAGAGAGAGCAAGGCAGAGAGAGCGAGCGAGGCAGAGAGAGAGAGTCTGACAGTGAGAGCGCAAGAGAGATATAGAGCATGGCAGAGAGAGAAAGGCACAGAGAGATAGTGAGACAGAGAGAGACCGGGAGGCAGAGAGAGAGAGTGTGAGACAGAGAAAGAAAGTGAGACAGAGAGAAACCGGGGGCAGAGAGAGAGAGTGTGAGACAGAGAGAGAAAGTGAGACAGAGAGAGACCGGGAGGCAGAGAGAGAGAGGCAGAGAGAGAGAGAGCGCGAGAGATATATAGAGCATGCCAGAGAGAGCGAGAGCGAGTCAGAGAGAGAGAGCAAAGCAGAGAGAGAGAGTGAGACAGAGAGAGAGCATGACAGAGAGAGTGCGAGAGAGTGTGGCAGAGAGAAAGAGAGCGAGGCAGAGAGAGAGAGGCAGAGAGCGTGTGCGAGACAGAGAGAGAAAATGAGACAGAGAGAGAGCAGGAGGCAGAGAGAGAGAGCGAGGCAGACAGAGAGAGAGCGGGAGACAGAGAGAGAACGGGAGACGGAGAGAGAGCAGGAGACAGAGAGGGAGCGGGAGACAGAGAGAGCGGGAGACAGAGAGAGAGCGGGAGACGGAGAGAGAATGGGAGACAGAGAGAGAGAGAGCCCAGGGCAGAGCGAGAGAGCGATGCAAAGAGAGGGAGGCAGAGAGAGAGCTCAAGGCAGAGAGAGGCAGAGAGAGAGAAAGGCAGAGAAAGAGAGATCAAGGCAGAGAGAGAGAGACAGAGAGAAAGCAAGGCAGAGATAGAGCTTAAGGCAGAGAGAGAGAGCATGACAGAGAGCACGAGAGAGATATAGAGCGTGGCAGAGAGAGAGAGCGAGGCAGAGAGAGAGAGAGGCAGAGAGCGTGTGGGAGACAGAGAGAGAAAATGAGACAGAGAGAGAGCAGGAGGCAGAGAGAGAGCGAGGCAGAGAGAGAGAGAGAGAGCGAGAGACAGAGAGAGCGGGAGACAGAAAGAGAGCAGGAGACAGAGAGAGAATGGGAGACAGAGAGAGCGGGAGACAGAGAGAGAGCGGGAGACGGAGAGAGAACGGGAGACAGAGAGAGAGAGCCCAGGCACGAGAGAGATATAGAGCGTGGCAGAGAGAGAGAGCGAGGCAGAGAGAGAGAGCGAGGCAGAGAGAGATAGCGAGGTAGAGAGTGAGAGCGAGGCGGGGAGAGCGAGACAGAGAGAGAGAGACCACGAGGCAGAGTGAGAGCATGAGGCAGAGAGAGAGAGAGCATGAGGCAGAGAGAGATGCGGAGGCAGAGAAAGAGAGAAACAGAAAGAGCGAGGTGGAGAGTGAGAGCAGAAGGCAGAGAGAGAGCGAGGCAGAGAGAGAGAGCGAGGCAGAGAGAGAGAGAGCGATGCAAAGAGAGAGAGTGAGACAGAGAGAGAGATCGAGGCAGAGAGGCAGAGAGAGAGCAAGGTAGAGAGAGAGAGGTAGAGAGAGCAAGGCAGAGAGAGTGTGCGAGGCAGAGAGAGAGAGTGTGACAGTGAGAGCGCAAGAGAGATATAGAGCATGGCAGAGAGAGAAAGGCACAGAGAGATAGTGAGACAGAGAGAGACCGGGGGCAGAGAGAGAGTGCGAGACAGAGAAAGAAAGTGAGACAGAGAGAGAGCAGGAGGCAGAGAGAGATCGAGGCAGAGAGAGAGAGGCAGAGAGAGAGAGAGCGCGAGGCAGAGAGAGAGAGTGCATGTCAGAGAGAGAGCAAGGGGCAGAGAGAGAGCATGACAGAGAGAGCGCGAGAGATATTTAGAGCATGCCAGAGAGAGCGAGAGCGAGTCAGATAGAGAGATCAAAGCAGAGAGAAAGAGTGAGACAGAGAGAGAGCATGACAGAGAGAGTGCGAGAGAAATATAGAGTGTGGCAGAGAGAAAGAGAGCGAGGCAGAGAGAGAGAGAGGCAGAGAGCGTGTGCGAGACAGAGAGAGAAAATGAGACAGAGAGAGAGCAGGAGGCAGAGAGAGAGAGCGAGGCAGACAGAGAGAGCGGGAGACAGAAAGAGCGGGAGAAAGAGAGAGCGGGAGACAGAGAGAGCGGGAGACAGAGAGAGAGCGGGAGACGGAGAGAGAGCGGGAGACAGAGAGAGTGGGAGACAGAGAGAGCGGGAGACAGAGAGAGAGCGGGAGACGGAGAGAGAACGGGAGACTATGAGAGAGCGGGAGACAGAGAGAGAACGGGAGACAGAGAGAGAGAGCCCAGGGCAGAGCGAGAGAGCGATGCAAAGAGAGTGAGGCAGAGAGAGAGAGATCAAGGCAGAGAGAGAGAGAGACAGAGAGAAAGCAAGGCAGAGATAAAGCGTGAGGCAGAGAGAGAGAGCATGACAGAGAGCACGAGAGAGATATAGAGCGTGGCAGAGAGAGAAAGAGCGAGGCAGAGAGAGAGAGAGAGAGCGAGGGACAGAGAGAGCGGGAGACAGAAAGAGAGCGGGAGACAGAGAGAGAGCGGGAGACAGAGAGAGAGCGGGAGACAGAGAGAGAGAGCCCAGGGCAGAGCGAGAGAGCGATGCAAAGAGAGGGAGGCAGAGAGAGAGCTCAAGGTAGAGAGAGGCAGAGAGAGAGAAAGGCAGAGAGAGAGAGATCAAGGCAGAGAGAGAGAGACAGAGAGAAAGCAAGGCAGAGATAGAGCATGAGGCAGAGAGAGATAGTGAGCCAGAGAGAGAGAGCGAGGCAGAGAGAGAGAGCATGAGGCAGAAAGAGAGACTGCGAGACAGAGAGAGAAAGTGAGACAGAGAGAGATCGAGAGGCAGAGAGAGAGATTGAGTCACAGAGATCGAGGCAGAGAGAGAACATGACAGAGAGAGTGTGAGATAGATGTAGAGCATGGCAGAGAGAGAGAGCGAGGCAGAGAAAGAGCACATGGCAGAGAGAGAGCAGGAGACAGAGAGTCAGCGAGCAAGGTATAGAGAGAGAGCGAGGCAGATAGAGAGAGCGAGGCAGAGAGAGAGAGCGAGGCATAGAGAGAAAGAGAGCGAGGTGGAGAGAGAGTGCAAGGCAGAGAGAGAGAGTCTGAGACAGAGAGAGAAAGTGAGACAGAGAGAGACCGGGGTCAGAGAGAGTGAGTGTGAAACAGAGAGAGAAAGTGAGACAGAGAGAGAGCGAGGCAGAGAGAGAGAGAATGCGAGTCAGAGAGAGAGAAAGTGAGACAGAGAGTGTGCGGGAGAGATATAGAGCGTGGCAGAGAGAGAGAGCGAGGCAGAGAGAGAGAGCAGGAGACAGAGAGACAGCGGGAGACAGAGCGAGAGCCCAGGACAGAGAGAGAGAGCGATTCAAAGAGAGTGAGGCGGAGAGAGAGATCCAGGCAGAGAGAGAGAGAGAGACAGAGAGAAAGCAAGGCAGAGATAGAGCGTGAGGCAGAGAGAGAGCATGACAGAGAGCACGAGAGAGATATAGAGCATGGCAGAGAGAGAGAGTGAGGCAGAGAGAGAGAGCACGAGACGGAGAGAGATAGTGAGACAGAGAGAGAGCGGGAGGCAGAGAGAGAGAGTGAGACAGAGAGAGCGAGGCAGAGAGAGAGAGATTGAGGCAGAGAACATGACAGAGAGAGTGTGAGAGAGATGTAGAGCATGGCAGAGAGAGAGAGCGAGGCAGAGAGAGAGAGAGAGAGAGAGGCATAGAGAGAGAGAGAGAGGCAGAGAGAGAGAGTGAGGCATAGAGAGAAAGAGAGCGAGGCGGAGAGAGAGAGCAAGGCAGAGAGAGAATGTGAGGCAGAGAGAGAGAGGCAGGGAGAGAGAGAAAAACAGAGAGAAAGCGAAAAAGCGAGAGGCAGAAAAAGAGAGCAGGGCAGAGCAAGCGCGAGGCATAGAGAGCACGTGAGGCAGAGAGAGAGAACGAGGCCGAGAGAGGGAGCAAGACAGAAAGAGAGGGTGACGCAGAGAGAGAGACGAGGCAAAGTGCACGAAGCAGAGAAAGCATGACAGAGAGAGTGAGACAGAGAGAGAGAGCGAGGCAGAGAGAGCACGAGGCAAAGAGAGAGCACGAGGCAAAGAGAGCACGAGGCAAAGAGAGAGCGCGAGGCAGAGAGAGAGAGCGAGGCAGAGAGAGGGATCGAGGAAAAGAGAGACAGAGCGTGGCAGAGAGTCAGAGCAAGGTGGGGAGAGAGCACCAGATGGAAAGAGAGCAGGAGACAGAGAGAGTGTGTGAGGCAAGAAGAGGGAGTGAGGCAGAGAGAAAGCGAGGGGGAGAGAGAACGCAAAACGGAGGGAGAGCACAAGGCAGATAGAGAGCATGAGGCAGAGAGAGAGAACGAAATGGTGAGGCCAAATAGAGAGAGCATGAGACAGGGAAAGAGTCAGGCCAAGATAGGGGTCGAGGCAGAGAGAGAAATTCTGGCTGAGAGAGAGAGCGAGGCAGAGAGAGAGCACAAGGCAGAGAGAGTGATCGAGGAAGAGGGAGAGAGCGAGGCAGAGAAGAGATCGAGGCAGAGGGAGAGAGCGAGGCAGAGAGAGAGAGAGCACAAGGCAGAGAGATCGAGGAAGAGGGAGAGAGCGAGGCAGAGAGAGAGAGAGCACAAGGCAGAGAGAGAGCGAGGCAGAGAGAGAGAGAGAGCACAAGGCAGAGAGAGAGATCGAGGAAGAGGGAGAGAGCGAGGCAGAGAGAGAGAGTGAGGCAGAGAGAGAGAGTGAGGCAGAGAGAGAGAAAACAAGGCAGAGAGAGTGTGAGGTAGAAAAAGGGAGTGAGGTAGAGTGAGGCAGGGAGAGAGCATGAGGCAGCGTGAGGGAGCGAGGCAGAGAAAGAGAGTGAGGTGGAGAGAGAGCGCAAGACAGAGAGAGAGTGTGCAAGTGTCATGAAGCTATTAATGTGCATAATATGATTTGAAAATATTTTTCATTTAAAATAGAGGTTTAGTCTGTGGGTGTGTCTTATGTGGATTAAAGCCAGTTAGTCTGGGTGCTTTGATGTGTACTAGTTTTGATATGTAAGAGAGATAGTGTGCATTTGCATTTTTTGAATAGAGCATTCAAGAAGTGGGGTGAAAACTGACACCTATCTAGCAGATACCAAGCAATATGTTTATACGACTAATAAAATTGATACTATGAAAGGGATTTTATTGTTACAAGAGGCTGGTGATACAATGAGAATTTATATTCAATGAGCGATGCTAGATATAACTTCAGCAGTTGTGTGTGTGCAGGGCAGAGGCAATGTAAGATCAAAGCCTGTGAGCCAACCACTGTCTCCACAGGAACCAAAGTGAAAGGAACCTCATTTTCAATTCCTAAGGTGAAAATGCTTTGCCTGGTGTCTGGTTAAGTCTATGGCCAGAATTTTCACTTTGGCGCTGGGCGGGCATAGCACACCGATGTGTAAAATGACACGTGGTTACATTGAGCTTACATCCCAACATCACTGCGCATCATTCAAACCTTCCATTCGGCACGCACACTGGAGGCAGCCACACACCCACCAAAATGTCAAAGGCCTGTTAAGGCCATTCTAAAACCAATTGAAGGAATTATCAACACTGCCCGGGCAACTTTAAAGTTGGCGGCAGGTGAAGAGCCCAATGGGCTTTGCATTTTTCAGGGAACCTCATCCACAAGAGCACGAGGCAAAGAGACAGAGCGAGACAGAGAGAGAGCGTGAGGCAGAGAGAGAGAGGCAGAGAGAGAGAGGCAGAGAGAGAGAGGCAGAGAGAGAGAGAGCAAGGCAACGCATTCTAGACCGTCACTACCCTCGGGGTAATAAACTTTTTCCTCACATCCCCCCTAAACCTCCTGCCCCTCACCTTGTGACTGACCCTTCAACTAAGGGGAACAGCTGCTCCCTATCCACCCTGTCCATGCCCCTCATAATCTTGTACACCTCGATCAGGTTGCCCCTCAGTCTTCTTTGCTCCAACAAAAAACAACCCAAGTCTATCCAACCTCTCTTCACAACTTAAATGTTTCATCCCAGGCAACATCCTGGTGAATCTCCTCTGCACCCCATCCAGTGCAATCACATCCTTTATATAATGTGGCGACCAGAACTGCACACAGTACTCCAGCTGTGGCCTCACCAAGGTTCTACACAACTCCAACATGACCTCCCTACTTTTGTAATCTATGCCTCGATTGATAAAGGCAAGTGTCCCATATGCCTTTTTCACCACCCCACTAACATGCCCCTCCGCCTTCAGAGATCTATGGACACACACGCCAAGATCCCTTTGTTCCTCAGAACTTCCTAGTGTCGTGCCGTTCATTGAATACTTCCTTGTCAAATTACTCCTTCTAAAGTGTATCACCTCACACTTTTCAGGATTAAATTCCATCTGCCGCTTATCTGCCCATTTGACCATCCCGTCTATATCTTCCTGTAGCCCAAGACACACAACCTCACTGTTAACCACCCAGCCAATCTTTGTGTCATCCACAAACTTACTAATCCTACCCCCCCACATAGTCATCTATGTCATTTATATAAATGACAAATAATAGGGGACCCAGCACAGATCCCTGTGGTACGCCACTGGACACTGGCTTCCAGTCACTAAAGCATCCTTCTGTCATCACCCTCTGTCTCCTACAACTAAGCCCATTTTAAATCCACCTTATCAAATTACCCTGTATCCCATGTGCATTTGCCTTCTTTATAAGTCTCCCATGTGGGACCTTGTCAAAGGCTTTGCTGAAATCCTTATAAACTACATCAACTGCACTACCCTCATCTACACACCTGGTCACCTCCTCAAAAAATTCAATCAAATTTGTTAGGCATGACCTCCCTCTGACAAAGCCATGCTGACTATCCCTGATCAAACCTTGCCTCTCCAAGTGGAGATAGATTCTCTCCTTCAGAATTTTCTCCAATAGTTTCCCTACCACTGACGTGAGACTCACTGGCCTGTAGTTTCCTGGCTTATCTCTACAACCCTTCTTAAATAGCGGAACCACATTAGCTGTTCTCCAGTCCTCTGGTACCGCCCCCTTGACCAGAGATGAATTAAAAATTTGGGTCAGAGCCCCTGCGATCTCCTCCCTTGCCTCCCTCAGCAGTCTGGGACACACATCATCCGGACCTGGAGATTTGTCCACTTTTAAGCCTGCCAACACCTCCAATACCTTGTCACTCCCTATATCAATTTCCTCCATAACCTCACAGTCTCTCATCCTGAGATCGATACCTTCATCCTCATTCTCTTGGGTGAAGACGGATGTGAAGTATTCATTCAACACTCTAGTGATGTCCTCTGGCTCCACCCATAGATTGCCCCCTTGTTCCCTAATGGGCCCTACTCTTTCTCTGGTTATCCTCTTCCCATTGATATACTGATAGAATATCTTGGGATTTTCCAAGCGCTTTCTCATATCGCCTCTTTGCTCTCCTAATTGCTTTCTTAAGCTTCACCCTGCACTTTCTGTACTCCACTAATGCCTCTGCTGATTTGCTTCCCTTGTACCTGCTAAAAGCCTCTCTTTTCCTTCTCATCGTAACCTGAATATCTCTGGTCATCCATGGTTCTCTGGGCTTGTTACTCCTTCCTATCACTCTAGAGGGAACATGTTGAGGCTGTACCCTCCCCATTTCCTTTTTGAACACCCCCCACTGTTCCTCTGTAGATTTCCCCACAAGTAGCTGCTCCCAGTCTACCTTGGTCAGATCCTGCCTTATTTTACTAAAATCCACTCTCCCCCAATCCAAAACATTTTTTTGCAACTTGTCTATTTCTTTGTCCATAACAAACTTAAACTGTACCATGTTGTGGTCGCTATCACTATAATGCTCGCCCACCACCACCTCAGCCACCTGTCCGGCTTCATTCCCCAGAATTAGGTCCAGCAATGCGCCGTCCCTTGTTGGACCCTCTACATCTTGACCTAAAAAGTTCTCCTGTACACATTTCAAGAAATCCACTCCACCCAAGCCCTTAACACTATGTCTAACCCAATTAATGTTGGGAAAATTGAAATCACCTAATATAATTACCCTATTGTTATTGTTTTTACACATCTCCACAAATTGTGCACATATTTGCTCCTCAATTTCCCGCTGACTATCTGGGGGTCTATAATAAACACCTAACAATGTGGCTGCCCCTTTTTTATTCCTAAGCTCTACCCACAAAGCTTCATTCGATGCCCCCTCCAAGATATCATCTCTCCTTACTGCAGTAACTCACTCCTTAACTAATAATGCAACACCGCCTCCTCTTTTACCCCCTCTCCTGTCTCGCCTGAAGATTCTATATCCCGGAATGTTGAGCTGCCAATCCTGCCTCTCCCTCAACCACGTCTCAGTGATGGCTACTATATCACAATTCCACGTGTCAATCCTCACCCTTAACTCATCTGTTTTACCTGTAATACTCCTGGCATTAAAGTACAGGCCATCCAGCCTTGCCTTACTCCCTTGAAACTTAATGCAGCTGTACTCCCTCTGACTTGATTGTTTTACTGTATTATGATGTGTCCCTATTCTGCTAACATTCTGTGTCCCCTCCCCCTGCTGAATTAGTTTAAACTCCTCCCAACAGCACTAGCAAACCCACCCGCAAGGATGTTAGTCCCGCTCTGGTTCAGATGTTGACTGTCCCGCTTGGACAGGTCCCACCTTCCCCAGAAATGGTCCTAGTGATCCAGGAATCTAAAACCCTCCCTCCTGCACCAACTCTTATGCCACGTATTCATCTGCGCTATTCTCCTATTTCTGAGCTCGCGAGCACGTGGCACTGGGAGTAATCCAGAGATTACAACCCGAGAGGTCTTGCTTTTTAGTCGACTGCCTAACTCCCTGAATTCTTGATGCAAGACCTCATCCCTCTTTCTACCTTTGTCATTGGTACCAACATGTACCATGACCTCTGCCTTATCACCCTCCCCCTTCAGGATGCCCTGCAGCTGTTCAGTGACATCCTGGACCCTGGCACCAGGGAGGCAACACACCATTGTGGAGTCACGTTGACGGCCACAGTAGTGCCTATCTGTTCCCCTGACTATAGAATCCCCTATTACTATTGCTCTTCCTCCCTTCCTCCTCTCCTGTACAGACAGGCTGCTTGTGGTGCCAGAAGCTTGGCTCTGTCTGCACTCCCTGGAGGAACCAATGCCCTCATCAGCCTCCAATACATAATACTGATTTGCGAGCGGGACCCCAGGCGCCTCCTGAACTATCTGCCTGTTTCTCTTGGACTGCCTGGTGGTCACCCATTCCCTTCCTTCAAGTCCCTTCAGCTGCGGTGTGACCACCTCTCTAAACGTGCTATGCACGATGCTCTCAGACTCGCGGATGCTCCACAGTGTCCCCATCCCCCGTTCCAGCTCTGAAACCCAAGCTTCCAGGAGCTGCAGCTGGACACACTTCCTGCACACATGCTGGTCCCGGGCACTGGGAATGTCCCCGGCTTCCCACATGGAGCACGAGGAGCACACCACGGCTTTGAGCTCTCCTGCCATGACTTATCCCTTTAAATTAAACCTTTTAAATTAATTACTCTAGGGTCCTTCTTTCCTGATCCTTGTTACCATAGAATATACAAACTATAAACCACAAAAAGACCTTAAACTATAAGCAATGAAAGTAGTAAATACTTACCCGACCTTACCCACTACTTACCAGTCATTCCTGTCGCTTGTAGCCTCTACTGCTGCAGCAGGGCAAGACCACTCTCTGAAGATTTAAGAAGTTGGATAGCAAAGAAAAAAATGTAAAGAGCACCTCTTCCCCTCTGCACCAGATTCCCACTGTGCACCAAATTGTCAATACCCACACTCACTCTGGCTGTGTCTCACTCAGGATGAGGTCTCTCCCCTGTTCGTGTGCAAGCACACTGCAGTGTGCTTCTAAATGGACCCTTTCTTAAATAGAGCTGAGATAGCTCACACTAGTTAAGCTTCAAATAGTAATCAACACCTATTCAGGCCCTAATCAGGCTTCAGGTGATTGACAGTTAACTGTCAATCACCCGATTTCCTCTTCTCAACTATTCACAATTGTTACAGCTCGAATGGGAGAGTGTGCGAATTATCAGGCCCCACTACTCCACCGTCTGTAACGTTAACTTAAATGTTTAATTTTCTCACCAAAAAGACCAATTTTTTTGCCCATACTGCTAGTATCCAGAAGAGACTCTGACCAGGCTTATTTCCAAAAACTCAGAATGATTAATTTATTTTAAAACAAAACTTCTTTTATCAAGTTGCAAGTACTGGTTAACACACAACTGTAATCGGGAAAGTATATATTTTCACGTCAGGATGGTGAGTGACTTGGAGGGGAACTTCCAGGTGGTGGTGTTCCCATGTGTCTGCTGCCCTTGTCCTTCTAGATGGCAGTGGTCGTGGGTTTGGAAGGTGCTGTCTAAGGAGCCTTGGAGTGTAGTGCATCTTGTAGATGGTACACACTGCATATGGGCACTAACTGCTTCAGTAACTGAAGAGTTGTGAATGGTGCTGAACATTGTGCAATCATCAGTGAACATCCCCACTTCTTATGATGGAAGGAAGGTCATTGTTGAAGCAGCTGAAGATTGTTGGGCTGAGGACACTACAGAATTCCCCCCAGCACACACACACACAGGCAGAGACAAACAAAGGACAAGCGACAGAGATGGGCTTTGGAGGATGGGCGTTATAAAATAAAGGATAAAGTCCGCAGGGTCTCGCGCTGTTGACCTGGATTTTTCTCGTGTGCGGTCGGGCTGCTGGTCCCAGTGGGTGCCTGGAAGTTCCCACCACTGGCCTCAGCTCTGCAGGTCCAAATGCAGACTGGTTACACTGAGATGAGGGTTCTCTGGCTACAGGTTGATAGCTAAACGCATTTTTAGGAAAGGTAAAGAGAGGGAGCCAGTCAAGGTAGCTTTCTGTCCTCAGCTTGTTCCCCAACAAAACTGCCTTCAAAACAAGCAGGTTCACAACTTGTCTTTTTCTCTGCCATGTGATTGCCTTTGTCTCTCAGGTTTTCATTAATTAAAGTGCTTTTCAGTTCAAACAAACAACTCCTTCTCATATAGGTCAGGTGATTTCCTGGAAGAGGCCTGTTTGTTTACAGTTCCAAGGTGAACTTATGACCTTTTTAAAAACATCCCAGGTTAACATCCACATGTCCAGGTCATGCAAAAGAAAACTTGTCTCGTGAGCTATGATTCTAACACAATTTTCTTCAGCTAGAAATGGATCTGGAAGTTGAGTGGATGGCCATCTCTGTCTCCTCCCGAGGTCCCCAGCATCAATGAAGTCAGTACACAGCCGCTCCCAATTCACTTTGTGATATCAAGAGCTGAGTGCACTGCACACAGAGACAACTGGACCCAAAACCATCGCAGCTGTAGGACTGAAGCTTGTGCTCCAGAACTTTACCTGTGCTGCTCCAATACATCGACAACATTAGCATCTACTCAATGTGGAAAATTGCCCACGTATGTCTTGTCCAGAAAAAGGATAAATCCAATACGGCCAATTACCATCCCATCAGTCTACTCTCAATCATTAGCAAAATGATGGAAGGTGTCAACCACAGTTTTTTATTCATTTACGAATAAATGAATCGCTGGCTAGGCCGGTATTTATTGCCCATCCCTAATTGCCCTTGAGAAGGTGGTGATAAGCTGCCTTCTTGAGCCGCTGCAGTCCATGTGGTGTAGGTACACCCGCAGTGCTGTTAGGGAGGGAGATCCAGGATTTTGACCCAGCCACAGTGAAGGAACGGTGATATATTTCCAAATCAGGATGGTGAGTGAGCTGGAGGGGAACTTCCAGGTGGTGGTGTTCCCATCTATCTGCTGCCCTTGTCCTTCTAGATGGTAGTGGTCGTGGGTTTGCAAGGTGCTGCCTAAGGAGCCTTGGTGAATTCCTGCAGTGCATCTTGTAGATGGTACACGCTGCGTCAGTGGTGGATGTTTGTGGCTAGAGTGCTGGTTGGACAGGACATACCAAGGGATGGTGGTGTAACATTGTGTGTGGCTATCAACCTGTAGCCAGAGAACCCTCATCTCAGTGTAACCAGTCTGCATTTGGACCTGCAGAGCTGAGGCCAGTGGTGGGAACTTCCAGGCACCCACTGGGACCAGCAGCCCGACTGCACACGAGAGAAATCCAGGTCAACAGCGCGAGACCCTGCGGACTTTATCCTTTATTTTATAACGCCCATCCTCCAAAGGCCATCTCTGCAGAGAGACTCTATCTGTTTGTCCTTTGTTTGTCTGTGTCCGTGTGGGGGGATGGGGGAATTTTTTAGGAAGAGATAGATAGTTATCCTTCCCGATTACAATTGTGTGTTAACCAGTACTTGCAACTTGTTAAAAGAAGTTTTGTTTTAAAATAAATTAATCATTCTGAGTTTTTGGAAAGAAACCTGGTTAACAATTGGCCATTTCAGTGAGAAAATTAAACATTTAAACTAATTGATAATTCGCACACAATTCCGTGTACATGACTATGTCAGGCTGTTGGCTGATTAGGAGACAGCTCTCCCAATTTTTGCAAGGAGGACTTTGCAGGGTCAACATTGTCATTTCCCGTGCCTAGGTCGATGCTGGTTTCATTCCTTGTTTTTAGCAGTTTGATAGGCTATTTCAGGGGGCAGTTAAGATTAACATTACTGTGGGTCTGGAATCACATGTAGGCCAGACTAGGTAAGGAAGCAGATTTCCTTCCCTAAGCAATCATTTCATGGTAATCTTTTAATTCCAGACATTTTTTTTATTGAATTCCAATTCCACCACCTGCTGTGAGATTTGAACCCGAGCCCCCACAGAGTATTTACCCTGGGTCTCTGGATTACTAGTCAAATGACAATGCTACTACTCCACCGTCTTTCTCCTTGATAGTGCTATCAAACGGCACTTACTCAGGTGGAATAAGGAATAACCTGCTCACTGATTCTCAGCTTGGTTCTGTCAGAGCAACTTGGCTCCAGACTTTAGTCCAAAA
Source organism: Cetorhinus maximus (assembly GCF_964194155.1). Lineage (NCBI taxonomy): Eukaryota > Metazoa > Chordata > Chondrichthyes > Lamniformes > Cetorhinidae > Cetorhinus > Cetorhinus maximus. The sequence continues at coordinate 540,909 of NW_027596186.1, read as the reverse complement.
ATGAACAGAAGAGCTGAATTAAAGAGGATAAGTGAAATTGATTATCCTCGATATCAAGCAGCCTTTGACTGAAATAAAAACAGAAAATGCTGGAGATGGTGGTGTAATGGTAATGTCACTGGACTAGTGATCCAGAGAACCAGGCTAATCCTCTGGGGGCTGGGTTCAAATCCCACTACAGCAACTGGCAGAATTTAAATTCAATTAATAAGTCTGGAATTAAAAGCTAGACTTAGCAATGATGATCATGAAACTATTATCAATTGTTGTAAAAACCCATCTGGTTCACTAATGCCCTTTAGGGAAGGAAACCTGCCGTCCTTACCTGGCCTGGCCTACATGTGACTCCAGACCCACAGCAATGTGGTTGACTCTTAACTGCCCCTCTGAAATGGCCTAACAAGCCACTCAGGTCAAGGGCAATTAGGGATGGCCAACAAATGCTGCCCTTACCAGTGACGCTCAAGTTCCACAAAATATATTTTTAAAAAAGTAAAAATGCTCAGCAGGTCTGAGTGTATCTATGGAGAAAGATACAGTTAATGTTACAGGCTTGTGACCCAATCTCAGAACTGAGTAAAGTTAGAAGCTGTGTGTAAGTGAAAGGGGGGGGGGTGCTGGTGGGAGAAAAGGCAGGAACAACAACAAAAGGGAAGGTCTGTGATAGGTGGAGGGCAGGAGAGATTAAATGATGAAAGGTTCCATGGTGCAAGCCCAAAGGAAATGCTAATAGGACAAGTAAATAAAGAGATGTGTCTAAATGAGATGTGAATGACAAGATAGCAGCCATCGGAACTCAGCGCAGTTGAAAGATGAAGTGCTGTACTTTGAGCTTCATTGGATGATTGAGGCAGGTCAAGGGCAGAGGGGTCAGAGTGGCTGCAAGGTGGAGATTTAAAATGGTAGGCGATTGGAAGCTCAGGGTCATGGTTATAGACTGAGCAGAGGCGTTTTGCAAAGTAGTCACCCAGTCTGTGTTTGGTTTCCCCCAATATACAGACCCCATTGTTAGCAGTAAATCTAGTAAATTGAAAGACATATACATAAATTACTGTTTCACTTAGGAGTGTTTGGGGCCTTGGATTGTGAGGTGGTGATAAAAGGGTTCCAAATGAAATTGCACCCTTCGTGTTTTGGATCCATCCACGATTACAGATATCTCCCAAATATCCAGCATTCCTCAAGCTGCAATTCTCACTGCATCCAGAAATGAACACGTGTGCACTGCCACACACACTCTCTCCACCTCTCTTAAGTAGCATCAACTCACTGTCTCAAAGCTGTCCTGGTCCCAGTTTTATTTCATCCTTCGTCTTAACTGACACTTTAAAAACTTTCATCTTCCTTTCAGGTGTGAAAGATCACAAGCTTCAACAACTTGCAGGTACCAACTCGTCTCTTGACCCTTTCCCCCTTGCATTTCCCTTTGACCCCTTCCCTTCTTTGAATCTTCCCTATTGCTAAATATTGACAATATTCTAACCTTTCGTCTCTGACTCTGAATGATCTATCGCCAGCAAAGGCCTCAGATCCATCACCTTATGCCCCCACCTCAATGAATTCCAACTTCAGCACGATGCTGAGCTCTTCCTCTGTCACCTTCGTGCCCACTTCTTTAGTCAGGAGTCTTTCTCTTGCTCAGTGGACCTTTTTACAGGAGGAACTAATTCAGCCAGTGGTGTTTGCACTGGCTCTGTTAACGTGCATTTCACCTAGTTGCATTCTGCCACCTTCTCCCCGTAACCCTGCACATTTTTCCTTTTCAGATAACAGTCTAACTGCCTTTTGAAGGCCTTGATTGAATGGTCTCCACCACACTCTCAGGCAGACATTCCAGACTCTAACCACACGCTGTGTGAAAAAGTTTTTCCTCACATCATTTTTGCTTCTTTTGCCAATTACTTTAAATCTGTGCCCTTATTCTTGATCATTTCACGAGTGGAAACAGTCTCTATCTACTCTGTCCAGACCACTCATGATTTTGAATATCTGTCAAATCTCCTCTCAAACTTCTCTTCAAGGAAAACGGTCCCAACTTCTCCAATCTATCTATGTAACTGAAGTTCGAAAATGCTTTATTAACTGCTCTTGCAATCTGTCCTGCCACCTTCAATGACTTATGCACACATACACCCTGGTCCCTCTGCTCCTGCACCCTCTTCAGAGTTCTGAGTTACTGAGAAACATGTTGAAGAGTCATATGGACTCGAAATGTTAACTGTGTTCCTCTCCGCAGATGCTGCCAGACCTGCTGAGTTTTTCCAGGTATTTTTATTTTTGTTTTGGATTTCCAGCATCCGCAGTTTTTTGCTTTTAACTGAGAAACACGCGTCTCTCCCCACTGCACACATGCACCTTCACACACAGAGAAAGGAGATGCCTGAGTTTTAACAGAAATAAAAGCTTTATTTCTAAAATAAATATCTCAAAAACCATGATTTCTGAAGTTACAGACAAGAGAAGACTCAAATATTCAGGTGGAGAGGACGAGACAAGATCATGTCCAGCTTGAGGGAGGGGAAGGGGTGGGGGAGTTGACCCAGTAAATCACTCAGCATGCGGGCTGTGTCCAGGTAGCCTGAGGAGCAGAATGCTGATGGAAGTTAGCACCACCAGCCCAATCCTCAGCAACAACCCGCAGGGTCCCATTGGTGAGTACAAAGGTCCCAGCAGTGGAGCAGAGTGCTGCTGGCTGCTCATATTCAATCAGGGTTGCTCCTCTTGGCTTGGAATCCTGGTTCAACTCTTCTCAGTCTGGCTGCAGTGTGGTTTCTGCACTTTCGTTGTTCCAGGTATCTTCGGAAGGCAGGTTCCTCGCTCTGCTCCTCTGCCTCTGCTCACCAAAAACAAACACTTAGACAAGCTTCATATTGAACAGCTGGCATATCCCCCTGAACACAAACCTCAAGTCTGAATGTGAACATAACCCCAGCTTTGGGCCTCACTGGCAGCACCCACTACCCCAGAACTCCCTCATCACAATCCCCACAAATACCCCACCAATAGACCCACGCACCACACCATGTCACCCATACCCCTGAAAACTTCCCAATGGCTTGTGCCTCTTACTGTGATGATCCAGGTCATCTGTATCGGAATCCACTTCCTCATCATGCTCATCAGCGATTCCACGGGTTAGGATCAGGGCCGAGGGTCCTGGCTCCACATCACCTTCAGCATCCACTAGGGGAAAAGGCAAGTAGCACAATCAATCCCAGGACACACAACTAACTCTCACCCCAGAAACATCCCTAGACAGAGAGGGAGGGAGGGAGGGCAGGAGGGTGAGAGAGAGGAAGTGAGGGCAACAGAGAAAGAAATGCAGCAAGTCCTGAACAATATCCGGGCTTGGGGCTGACAAGTGGCAAGTAACATGCGCCACACAAGTGTCAGGCAATGACCATCTCCAACAAGAGAGAATCTAACCATCGCCCCTTGATGTTCAATGGCATTACCATCACTGAATCCCCCATTATCAACATCCTGGGGTTACCATTGACCAGAAACTGGACTAGCCATATAAATACTGTGGCTACAAGAGCAGGTCAGAGGCTGGAATCCTGCAGCGAGTAACTCACCTCCTGATTCCCCAAAGCCTGCCCACCATCTACAAGGCACAAGTCAAGAATGTGATGGAATGCTCCCCACTTGTCTGGATCAGTGCAGCTCCTACAACACTCAAGAAACTTGACACCATCCAGGACAAAGCAGCCCACCTGGCTGGCACCACATCCACATTCACTCCCTCCACCACCGACGCACAGTAGCAGCAGTGTGTACCATCTACAAGATGCACTGCAGGAATTCACCAAGGCTCCTTAGACAGCACCTTCCAAACCCACAACCTCTGCCATCTAGTAGGACAAGGGCAACAGACAGATGGGAACACCACCACCTGGAAGTTCCCCTCCAAGTCACTCGCCATCCTGACTTGGAAATATATCGGCCGTTCCTTCACTGTTGCTGGGTCAAAATCCTGGAACTCTCTCTAACAGCACTGTGGGTGTACCTACACCACATGGACTGCAGCGGCTCAAGAAGGCTGCTCAGCACCACCTTCTCAAGGGAACTAGGGATGGGCAATAAATGCTGGCCCAGCCAGCGAAGCCCACATCCCGTGAATGAATAATAAAAAAGAGGGGCAGGGCGAGAGAGGGAGAGAGAGGGGGAGGAGGGTGAGAGAGGCAGAGAGGGGGAGGAGGAGGGGGGCAGGATGAGAGAGATGGGGAGGAGGGGGCAGGGCGAGAGAGGGAGAGAGAGGGGGAGGAGGGTGAGAGAGGCGGAGAGGGGGGGAGGAGGAGGGGGAGCAGGATGAGAGAGATGGGGAGGAGGGGGCAGGGATAGAGAGGGAGGCACTGCCAGAGGGCAAGAGGGACAGCAACAACTTGTATCATGAAGCTAAGGATGCTGTATGAAGACAATGTGCCAAGGTCCTTCACAGGGGTAAAACATTGAGCCACAAACAGGTATTATGCAGGTAATCAAAAAAGGTGTGTTTAACTAGAGAATTGAAGGAGGAGTTTTTCGAGGAGGTGACTAGTTGTGTAGATGAGGGTAGTGCAGTTGATCTCGTCTACATGGATTTCAGTATGGCTTTTGACAAGGTCCCGCATTGCAGAATGGTCAAGGTGGTAAGAGCCCACAGGATGAAGGGCAATTTGGCAAATTGGATCCAAAATTGGCTTAGTGGCAGGAGGCAGATGTCAAAGGTTGATTTTGCGATTGGAAGCCTGTGACGAGTGGTGTACCGTAGGATTGGTGCTGGGACCTTTGCTGTTTGTTGTGCACATTAATGATTTGGACGTGAATATAGGAGGTATGATCAGTAAGTTTGCAGATGACATGAAAATTGGTAGTGTCGTAAACAGTGAGGAGCAAGCCTTAGATTACAGTGAGATATAGATGGCTGGTAAGATGGGCAGAGCAGTGGCAAATGGAATTTAATCATGAGAAGTGAGAGGTGATGCACTTTGGGAGGACTAACACGGCAAGGGAATACACAATGAATGGTAGGACCCTAGGAAGTATAGAGGATCAGAGGGACCTTGGTGTACATGTCCATAGATCCCTGAAGGCAGC